>NC_135306.1:16028433-16330406 GCF_048772815.1 Callospermophilus lateralis
CTTTAGAGAGTTTTGTTTTGTTAATCATGAATAAAGGTAATTAGAATCAGAAAAAATATGATTAATGTGTCCTATTTTAACAAATGAGAGGAAAACTCAAGAGTGGTTGAATAGGTTCTGAAGGAACTACTCAGGACCTATGGTTGTCCTACCCATGTTTGTAATGATTACACATTTATTTTTTTAATATTAGACTGCTTTGACTGAATGTTTTAATATTCAGTGTTCAAATATCTTTGCTGTATGAAAATCTAAAATCCATTATCCCTCTTATAATATTTGAAAAAAATTATATTAAAACTCAGATGGAATCAGACACCATCATGTTTTACAATTGCTTTCTATTATTCATTCATTCATTCAAAAATGTTAGCACCTCCCAGGTTCTAAGTGCTATGATAAGCACGGGAGATTCAACAGTAAATAGGAAAGAAATCACCAAGTACATACAGGAAAATCTTTCTTATAATACCATCTTCTTTTATAATGCTTTTATTTCCTCTTCAAACACTGTTCCAATTATTAGAATGACTCTATAAATGTGTAATAAATATTATTTGTGTATATGTTTATTTCATTTCTTGATTTTGTATACCCAGACTGACCTAGAACTTTTCCCGGAAGAGTATGGGACATTATTTACTCTGGAGTAGACCGAAAAGAGACCTCAGTTTTCCCATGTATTCTATTATAGATTTATGAATTCTCCTTATTCCTCCCCATTGATAGACTTTTGTTATTGTTCAATTTTGACTTTAATAATGTCTCAGTGAACATCCTCCTACACTTACTTGAACAGAATTAGTTATTTCTATATGACATAAAAGCCACTGCTTTTGCACATGTTCCTCTTTTAAGAAAGCCCTTCCTAATGTGGGTCTAATGCACTCTGCTTCACTCTTGAGAATACCACTCAAACACTCCTTTTCTCTAAAGACATTCCATCCATTAGCTTTGCTCACCTTTCGTAGCCCAGTGACTGTTTTAGTGAACTATTTTTTTTTTTTTTTTTTTTTTGCTGCTGTGACCAAAAGACCTGACTAGAAAAATTAGTGGAGGAAAAGATTTTTGTGGACTTATAGTTTCAGAGGTCTCGGTCCATACACAGCCAACTTCATTCTTTGGAGCCAGAGGTCATAAGAAACACCATGGCAGAAAATTGTGGCAAAGGAAATCACTCATGGCATGGCCACTAGGAAACCACCAAAGGCATGCTCCACCAATGACTCATCTTCTCCAGTCACACCCCACCTACATACAGTTAGCATCCAGTTAATCTCTATCAGTAGAATAATATGCTGATGAGGTTAAGGCTCTCAGAACTCAACCATTCCACTTCTAGGCTTTCTTGCATTGTCTCACCCATGAGCTTTTGGGGGATACCTAATATCTAAACCATAACAGTAACTGCATTACTTTTCTATGGTTATCATTGCAAAATAAAAGACTGGGTGACATTTAAAAAATGTCACATTTGTCACATTTCTAGGAGCTAGAAGCTCTAGACTGAGTCATCGACAGGTAAGTCTTCTTCTCAGACCTCTCTCCCTGGCTTGTGGATGGCCATCTTCTCCCTGTCTTTTCACATTGTCTTTCTTCTGTACATTGACTTCCTTCTATATTGTATCCTACTCCATCTTAAAAGGACACCATTCATATTGGATTAGGCACCACATATCTGACCTCATTCTACCTCTATCTCCAAATAAATTCCCTAACTCCAAATGTAGTCAGATTCTGAAGTAGTAAGTAGGCATTGGGACTTAAGTGTACAAATTTGGGGCCTCATAATTCAACCAATAACAGTACCTCTGGTTTCCTTCTCTGTCCCCTGTCTGGTGTGTGAATCCATTGGTTGAAAGATCAAGTCAATGACCAGGACCTTCAGCAATGTGGGTACTCCATATAAATTGGCTAGACCAGTTAGACTATAAATGTAATGAAGTGTTGAAACCAAAAGGGCACTGAACAGAGGACAATATAGGGAATGAAGATGTCAGAGAGAGTTTCATGAACACAGTCTGAACTTTGAGCAAAGGGTAGATTTGTATTCATAGATGACAGAGCTCCTTCCAAAAGTGGAATAATATATCAAAAATTATGAGGTTGACATGCTTTGGTAAATTAAAGGGATGATGAGAAAAATCAAGATTTATAGCACTGTTGGAATTTAGATATTACCTAATCAATAAGGACAACTTTCTCTTACAAGGTGGCTCAGTACTTTCTTGAACATCTTTAAAAATTAAAACATAATTACTCCAATTACTCTATTGACTTGTTTCATCCACTGAAACAAGTGATACCTATCAAACTACCCTCATTCAAATATTACCTGAATGAATTTGGTATCATTTGCATAAAATCTCTCCCATGATCTATTTGATACTTATCTTTAAATTGATATCTACTTCTCATACAGTGTTAATTAATATGCTTATGTTTAAGTGTATTCATTTAAACAAATATCGTTAGTTTATTTTATTACCTAAATTACTTGAAAACTAGTATCTGTTGGCCCCAATAAAAGGTATCAGTATAAATACATCCACAGCTATACCAATTGTTATTAACTTAATTATATACACATACACACCTCCAAAATTTACTACTTATCACAATTGCTAGGTGCACTACACTTTTGGAAAAATTCATTAGGGTAAACCTCGTGATGTGAAGCTTAGATTAATCCATTTCCATCTGCTTATTTTAGCAAATGCAAAATGTTAAGAGTTATTATGAAGGAGAAATTCTGGTTTTGGATGGAGGTAGGGTAGGGTGAAAGTTGGAATGAAATTGGAAAAGAATCAGGAGAACAATTTTCCCTGGAATTTTGCCCAAATGCAGTGGCCATTTATTATAGAGCATCACCATGGTAGCTATACTAAAAGGTCAGTTCCCGTACTTAGAAACAGGTTACTCATAGTTTATGCTTTAATTTAAACTAAAAATAATAGAACTCTATTTTAAATGATTACAGATTAAACAATTCCCCTACAATCTGATTTCATCTGTAAATTTGCTCAGCAAATCCTTTCTCCATAAAGAGTACAAAAGAAAATTTCTAACCAGTACCAATTTGAATGAGGACTTAAAAAGCTTATGCTTAAAAATCTCCTGAATTGCTATTCCAGGCTAATTTCAATTTGCTTTGTGACCTTGAGCAATCATTTCCCTTCAGTGAACCTCAGGTTCTGAACCTGTGAAACAAGAGGATTGGATTGTTCCAGTGGTTCTCAGAGTGTGGTCCCTGCAGCAAGAGCCTGGGCTTCTGCAGGGAACCTGCGAGAAATGTGAATTCTCCAGCTTCCCTGCAGCAATCTATGTTTTAACAAATACTCCCCAGGACTCTGAGACTAAACTTTAAGAGCTACTGGACTAGAGGAAGTGAAAAGCTCCCTTGGCTCTACCATCTGTGAAGTGTTGGGATCTTGTGGTCTTTGAATTAGAAAAAGAAAGTACACCCTGGGTTATTAGTGGGAGGAGAAACTAGCTGGGGTGCACTGTTTGGAGAATGAATTTGCTCTTCAGAGGAAAGTCACCTGGCCTAACTAATGACTACAGATCCCATGGGGAGAAAATCCTAGGGAGGGTTTCTCTTGCCACCTGGAAAGGAAGCAGTGACAATATGGGAGAATTCTCTCCTGGTGCTCAGGGATGGGAAGAGGCAGGCTGATAACGTCTTCATTAGGAACAGCTTGGCATGCGTCATGCCTCACGTATACAAACAGAAGTGGTGTGCGATTTGGCCTCAGGAACAGGCTTCCCAATGATGTGAAAATTCCCATAAACCACTGTGTGGTGGGTGTGTATGCATTTTCCTCTCTAAACGTTAGGAAAACAGAGTTTTTTTTAGGGAGAGGGAGAGCGCAAGCTGTGGGGAGGCGAGTCAAAGCAAGGCCAAGGAAAGAGGAGGCTCTGCAATCACCAAGGCCATGAAGCACAGTCTGTCCCGCAGATTCCTGAGGATGCAATGGTTTTCCCAGCACACAAAGTCATTGCAACACCAAATGGAGCCTGCGCAGATGCCGAAAAAGAAAGGGTGGGTGCTGGAGGGCGGGGACTGGGGAGGAGGGAGAGGCAGAAAGGACTGTTAGCACCATCTAGTGGCCCGGGAGGCAAGGCTCTTGTCTTAACTCAGCTGAGAATGGCTGCACTGAAGCAGCTTGTTTAAAGAAAGCCTTTAATGCGGTTTAATTGCTATTCCCCAGGGAATTAAGTAAAACCCAAGTTCCCCACCATGCGTGAGCATAAAGTGACAGCCCTGAGAGTAATGACAGATTAGTGGACAGGAGGCTGCTACTGAATCGCAGAATCCTGAACGTATGTATCAATTCCTTTTAATTCAAATGAGCTTCATGATTTGCAGGTGGAAAAGCTCATTGTGGCTTCAAATTAACCCTGAGAAGAGGAACCAGAGGGAGAACCATGCCTGATTTTACAGATGGGAAAACTGAGGGCCAGAGAGACATGACTCAAGGTTACGTTGAGTAAATGGCAAGGACAAAACGGCAACCCCAGCCAGCTGTACTGGGGACACCAACCACACCCATGTCTCTGCACAGTGACAAGGCCAAGGTGTGAAACTCACAAGTTTCTCGCTTCAAAGAGCACCACCTGTGTGTTCCAGAGATTCCAGAGATTTCCAATACCAGAATTAAGACTTCCGCTGTTTTCCACCCTGAAGAATAGAGGTGAGCATTGTTCTTCTCCTTGCTGAGTTGTTCAGCTCTAGTTGAAAAGTCAAGATTCGGGCACCAGGAATAGTCAGGCAAGAAGCCAGGACCATCATATTGAATGAACCCTTGGGTCGGTTGGAAAAGACTGAAAGGCTTAACTTTCTCAGGGGCAAGGAAAAAGTAAAATTGCTTCACTAAAGAGGAAACAAAACTCTCAATGGGGAAGTTGGAGATGGCAGCCATTGCCTGGCCCCTGCTGTGTCTGTATGCCAAGATGTCACCCAAGTCTTAGGACAGTTGTGGCAATCTCTCATTTCTTTTACTTGAATGAACTTCCTCACATCCAGTGTGCTTTTCCTCTTGAAAATTTCCAACGTCTTCCCATTACAGCCTCCCACGGAAACAGCTTTTACCAAGACCCATGATAAGAGTTCCCCAAGAGGATCCTGGATTAGCCTCTTGCCTCTCTTTTCTGCCATTTTCAGCATCATTTCTGTGTCTCCTGCTGTCCTTGTCTTCTGACATTTCCCACAGAGAGCCAACACGTTGAAACCGCAGTGAAGGTGAAGTAAGTTTTCATACATCAGAAGAAGCCTTTCCCTGAAGTGCTGTCATGTTCATATGGTCTCTGTTTAAATGTTACCTTTCCCCCTCTCAGACAGCCCTTCTTCAACCTGCCCTTCCTCCAATTCTCTACCACAACATTTTTTTGTCCTTTTCCACTTCTTTTTGTTCTCTATTTAATTATATGCTACCATCATTTATTTGATGGTTTACTTATTGATAATCGGTTACCCTAATTAGAAAATGGGCTAGGATAAAAAGAGATGATGGTAGCTGTATTTCCAGAACAGGGCTAGATCAGAGTACATAAGCAAGAGACATTTTTACATCTATTACCAAGACTCAATGTAGAAACAGATGAGCAAGTACTCAATGGATATGGGTTGAGTATATCTTCCCAGATCATTTAAGGGAAAAGTGAACCAGAAATTTGGAGAAGAAATGATAGTCATTTCAATGTATGGTGGTGGGTGGGTCAATTGGGTATCCACAAGAGAAAAAAAATTCTGAACTTTACATTGCACCACTCAAAAAATTAATTTAAGGCATGTTAAATATTTAATTGTAAAAGAGTAAGATAATAAAATGTCTGAAAGATAATATAAGAGTGTATTTATGACTTCTGGCAGTAACGTTCTTAAAACAGGACATGAAATGTTCCAAATATAAAAGAAATATGAGGTAAGTTTATCAATGTCAAAATTAAAAGATGTTGTGAAAAGATAAGTCATGGAAGTTAAGAAGATATTTTCAGTAGCATACCTAACAAGAATTCAATTACAGAATATAGGAAGAACTCCTGTAAACTTTTTTTAAAACAGGAAACCCAACAGAAAAATAGGTCAAAAATAAAAAAGAGAGACAGGCACTTTAACACACACACACACACACACACACACACACACACACAACCATGCTCAACATCATCATTTACCAATTACATACACAATAAAATGATTGGATATGGCTACACTTCTATACCAGAAAAGATAGGTAGGTAGGTAGAGACAAATTATAGATGATGGCAAAACTACAGTAATTATATATGAATGAATAGATGACACAAAACAGACAAAAATCTTCAACTTGCCCTTCCTACCTCCAAGAGGTAGATAGATATATGGATGACAGATGAATTGTACAAAAAAGCAGATAATTATAGATAAATAGATATAGATAGATACAGGTAGATATCTAGGATAAAGAAAATAGAGAAAGAGATGATAGGTTAATAAGAAAAAAAAGATAAAAGAAAGATAGGTAAAGTCCTTCACAAAGAGGTGCAACATCCCCACTCTCCATTGCTTCTGATGAACTGTGAATTTACCTAGTTACTTTGTAAATTGCTTGGCAGTACCTCTATGAGTGAACATACTCACCCTAGGTCCTGCAGTTCTTGTCATGGTAGTACACCCAAAAGTAATGCAGGTCCGTGTACTTAAAAGACAGGTACAAGAAGGCGCATGGCATTACTACTAGGAAGAGTGATTAGCCCTGTCCTTGATACTATTAGGATTCTCAATAATACTATTAAAAATAGACTCAAATCTCATAAAGAGTAGAATTAATTAGCCAATATATATACACAGAATGGAATAAAGTTGAGGAGTGAAGATAACAAATTATTGCTATATGTTAGTATAACAATCCAGATACCTTTCACAAGCATAGTTCTAGGCAAAATAACTCATAGACTAATAGTGCCTTTTGTTAAAGTTCAAGGTCAGGACAGACAAATATCTAATAATATGTATAGGAATCAGAATAGATGTCAACGTTGTGTATAGGATTGCAATGGGCCTGGAGGTTAGTGTGAGATTTCAGTGTGTTGATAATGTGTAAGTAAAAAGAACCAATTTAAAAATGTTGCAAAAGGGAAGTCAGTACAACATCTACTTTTATCTAAGTCATAGTAATGTGCTCGTGCTGAAATTTCTATCCTTTCAGGGACATGGCCATGACTTTTAATAACTTTATTATTATTCATCTTTACTTTTTAGATTATTTTCCCTAAAGAAGAAGCATTTCTGATTGTTCAGTGGAATATAGGAAAATAAGATCCACTTAAGAAAAAGCTTTTACAACCAACATTCCAAAATTGATTTTTTTTTTTGTTTTAAAATCTGTTGTGGGGTGTGTGTCTGTGTGTGTGTGTGTGTGTGTGTGTGTGTGTGTATGAGAGAGAGAGAGAGAGAGAGTACTGTTCTATGCTAACGTAATCCATCCAAACACTGAATCCTTGTGTAGTATGAAAGTTTTACAAATCATATTTAAAAGCATAATTTACCAAAAAAATGATAATGTTTTCCTTTCTAATCTGATCATCGACTGTGTCCAGTTCTGCAATGAATTCTAACCTGCACTTTGTGGAAATCTGTTTCAGTATCTACCACATAGGTCTCATCTCCCAGGCTCTTTGTTCCTGGTGGCTTTCCTCTTGGGTAAAGATAATAGATACACGGACAAAGCCCAGATAATTTAAACTAGTTCCCTTCCAATCTTCTGCATAGAGGCCGTGCCTGCATATACACCTAGTGCTAAACCTGTCACTCTCCTAAAGAAACTGTCAAAGTCTTAGTAGTGAATAATTTGGTGGAAGGGACATGGCACTCAGACCATTTGAAGAATGGTGCAAACTGGGAAAAATTCATTCTGAAATGCAGAGCCAAGGTGCATACATGTGGCAGACCCTAAACACTTAGCTCCTCTCTTTTATCTTCCACCATCCCAAATGGAGAAACCGCTACAGCTCAGGATTTAAGAATTTATAGTTGTAAAACATGGGATTATGTGATAATGCTTTAAATTGTTTTGATTAGATTAGGTTACAATATTGAAAATTATTGGGACCCAATTCTTACTATTATTAGAAGCTAAAAATATATTCTCCAAACTTTATTCTGGGCTTTCTGATTTAGAACCTGAGAATCTATATTTAGCAAGTTGTCTAAATCATACAAGTAGCAGAAAGCAGGGTTTAGCACTCTCTTTTCTGAATTATAAGAATGCTACTGCAATGCTACTGTTGTCACATAATTGTTGTGTAGAATTGGACAATTTATTTAGTTTTTTAACCCTTTCCTTTCTCACTAGTGACACAAAGATACGAAGATGACAATTGAATTTATCTTTGAGCATGGTTTCTTTTTTTTTTCTTTGGTATTGGGGATTGAATTCAGGGGTATTCTACCACTGAGCTACATTGCACCCTATCCATTCTTTATTTTGAGACAAGGTCCCACTAAGTTTCCCAGGCTGGCCTTGAATTTGTGATCCTCCTGCCTTACCTGGTGTTGCAGGCTTACCTCACCACCACCACCCTATTTTGAGTTATAAATGAAATGCTTGCTGAGGCTAGCACTATATTTGATAGGCGTATGGTACTCAAAAATCTCACATGATGTGCAGGCACCAAGGTAAAACTAGCAAGCATCTCGAAACCACTCTCTTAAAAGATTTCCCTCATTTACCGAGGGAATACTAGCACAGTGATTATCAATTTATAGTGAATCAACAAGTGCACACATTAGTGGTATTTTCTCTGCCCACATGTCACTGTCACATTTTGGAATGTTTCCTTAATAAGTAATGATTGTTTACCTATTATATTGTAAGCCAAATGAGGGCAAGGTTCAGATCTATTTAGCTTATCATTATATCAGATATATTTAATTTTCCATCTAGCATGGTTCCTAGACAGGTAGGTCTTCAAAAATAATGTGGCATAAATTAACTCATTAATAACCATTGGAGCAGAGACAGCCATACAACACCACCTCTAAAATTTATTCAAAGAACTTAAAATCCATAGGGTTGTCAGGGTTTGCAAATAAAAATACAGGATACACATTTGAATTTGAATTTCATATAAGCAACAAATAATTTATGATATAAATATACCCTGTGCAATATTTGGGATATATTTGGACTGAAAGATCAACATTTGCTTGTTACAGTATGAAATTCAGTCTGTACCCTTGTGTTTTATGTGGCAGCCCTAAAGGTCCATTTAGTCTAGTGTCAGACATCAGGAACAATTAAACGTGGCAAGGATGGTAATTAAAAAAAAAATGAAAAGCATAGCAGAACAAAAGCTCAGCATTGTATAAAACAGATTAACTGGTGTCTGTGTGCACATGTATTTGTGCATGTGTTTGTGTGTGAATGAGAGAGAGGGCAAGAGGAAGAGAGGGATGAGGGTTTTCAAAGATAATTTGCTTTAATTGAATTCTCGTATGCAGACATATAAAAGTACAGAATTTTAACCACTACGATTATTTTCTTGACAGTTTTCATGTACCAGAAGGGTTCCAAGTTCTCAGTCAATCCTTTGTTATGCTGGTGTCTATAACTAAAACAGAAGCCCATGTTTCACCTAACAAGTAATTAACCTTCATGAGAGATGTATAAACAAATCATTGACTCATGAACTTCCTAATTTTTCTCACCTATTATTTGATCTAAGCTCATAATGCTGTTATAAGAGAGATTCAAATGCTGACTGAGGAATAAATAGATTATTTTAAGGTTCTTCTTCTGGTATATATGCATCATATATAATCACATGTGTTCAAACTCATTCTTGAGAAGTGTACTTACCAGCAAATAGTGCTCAATATAAGATGTTTAATGGGGGAATCTATGAGGTTAGGAACAATGTCTAGAGTCCCCTGGCCCATTATGAGTACTTTATTTACCGTTTCCCCATGACTTCCTAATCCTACTTCCTTCTCCCGGCCTTCCTAATCCTACTTGCCCTGCTTTATTTTTTTTCTTCTTTTTTATAATAGGTAGGACCCATTCATCTACCATAAATTTACTAATTTGTTAATGCATTTTAATTATTTATGTCCCCTGAGAAGACATGTCCTGAATACACATGGGCCAATGAAGATATAGGTCCAGTCTTGAGTGACAGTCAAAAAAATAAATATTGATGACCATTAAGAACACTTAGGACATTCCATTGCTTACCAAACGTTATCTCTACTGTTCATTTCAGAAGTATTTAAACCGACGCAGTCCTGCAATCATCTTATCAAAGTCACCACGTTGGAATTTCTATTCCCTGTTCTCATGAACAATTCAGTAGGAAGCCACCCAAGATGCACAGTAAGTATGCATCCAATCACCTGTGCTTTAATTCTAGTTCTTGTAATAAACATCTCTGCAATCTCAAAACAATCACAGCATGGCTGGTATTCTCATCTGCACCATGAAGGGATTGTGCCCATTGAACTTGAAGATACCCTTCACCTTGAAAAATCCTCTGACTTAAAGTTCCTTAAACTCACATCAATGTTCCAGTAACTAGAAATGAAAAGCTGAAATAAAATGGTGAGAAGAGACAGAGAAAGATAAGTAATGACATCACGTGGACCAGAGAATTTGGGACCTATTTCAAATGTTGCCGATTTCGCCTTTTGCAATGGCCCTGGTTTTTGGAGAGCTGGATCTAGAAGGAGAAATAAAACATAATTTACAATAATTACTATAACACAAAATTTTGTACAACTAGTCCATAATTTAGAATCTAATAATGCCTTGTTTATCATAATTACAGTAATAAATTTTTAGCATTTATTTAGAACAAACTGTGCACCAGACACTGGACTAATCATCGTAGCAGTGGTATCTAATTGGATGCTCATAACAATCCTGGTGAAATATTGAGTTTTACCCCCATTTCACAGTTGAAGAAAGCAAGGATTTGGTAGTTAATTAATGTGACCATTATCATAGAGCTTTTCAAACAGAATGGAATCTGAACTCATTAACATGTCACCAGGGCCTGCCTACTTAGACAACTTGGAAAAGCTTTCTGTACACTTTGACAGTAATCATTTCTTGCAATGCTGTGTCTGTCTCCAACACCAGTACTGCCATACCCTTGAGCACAGATGACATCCACCCCTTCACCCCTTCCTGCCCTCAGACCAAGACAATATTCTACTGTAGTCATGATTCCGACTGTGGTTGTGTGATAACTTTAGAACTACTGATATATATTTTTATCTTCTTTTCTACATGTTAAAATTCGGCACAGTTGAGGAAACAAAACTCTATTGTTTTGTGCCAAAGAATGATCAAGTGACACCTTAAAGTTCAGAAATATGCATCAAATTATTTAAGTAAAGAGTCTTCAAATCTTTAAAAACAAAGAAAGGGGGATTTAGGATATAAAAGGATGTCTAAGTATTGGCTCTGGCTATAGATACCTAAGAAGTGGATTGAGGTAATCCTGGAAACCTTTACTTAACTCTGGAATTAATTTTAAAGGCCATTAAGAGAAAGTCCTTTATCTTTAGTGATCTAGGCAGGTGCATCCTCATGCATCCTATAGTTAGGTGTTAGATGTTGGGTGTTCAAAGGTGAATCCCCAAATTTAGCTCCAGTCCAGAGGATTTTTTTATGTTGGATTTTATAATATACATGTGGAAGGAGTAGAGGAAGACTGCTCCTCCACTCCTACTGTATTAAAGCTTGGTTCTGAGAAAACTTCAGGGAGGACAGAACAGAAGAAGAAGGGAATTTATCCTAGACTTGTCGCAGGAGAAGATCAGTAAGTAAGTAAAGACACCCAGCATGAACTCATCTGGGAATTAAGGTCAGAGAAGGAATAGGAGGTGCTAGAGGACAAAATAGATGAGTCTGACAACTGCCTTTTATCCTATAAAAAGCCTTTATACCTTGTTTATTCAGAGGGGTTTTGTTTACTTCTGTTCATGGAAATATAAGATAAGTTCCTGGGGGAAAGGTTGACATTGTGAAAAATAAAAAGCTTTTTCTGCTTACTTAGAGGAAGGTAAATAATAACAAAACTTTTTTTCCTACATAACCAACTGCTTCTTACCTCTAAAGATATAATGACTGGAGCTGCTGCAGCTATCTTGTGACCAAAGGCAAAAGGTTGGAGAATCAGTGAGCCTACCTTCTCTGAGCCATTATATTTTTGAGTTATTTGATCGATGATAGCATATTTGCTGGCATTTTGGTTGTTAAACACAACTTTGGAGGGCTGGGGATAAAACTCATGCTTACCTTGCATGCACAAGTTCCTGGGTTCAATCCTCAGTTCCACCCTACCAAATACACACACACACACACACACACACACACACACACACACAACTTTGAGGGGGAAAGTAAGTGTCCATTTGTTTAAAACACTATTCATCATGATTTATTTTACTTATGGCCGAAAATATTTCCAGTTAAAAAAGGAAGTTGATAGATACAGAATGGTGTGGTGATAAGTTTAGAGGCTGAAATAGGGAATATATATCAGGATTTAAAAATGTTTCCAAGTCGTTGAATGATCATATGTAATTGAGAAGGCGTGACAAGACAAATTTGCCTTGGTTTTCATTAGTTCAGCAAATACTTAAGTAGTCAGTGTTTTCTGTTGAGTACTGTTCTGGCCACTAAGAATATAGTCCAAATAAAATACACAATTCATTTTCCAAGGGAGTTTGTATGCTAAGGGGTTAGAATGTATTAGATGTGGTGCACTTTTTAAATAAAATCATCAAGGAAAGCTTCATTGAGAAAGTGAACTTTGCACAAAGACCTGAAGGCAGTAGATCAGGCCCGGTGAATATCCAATAGGAAAAAAAAAAAAAATCAGGCAGAAGGAACAGCAATAATAAAGACATTAGGAGAGACTGTCCCCGGCAATTTTCAGAAAAATATTATACCACTGTGGCTACAGAAGGGTAAGTCAGAAGGAAAGTCTTAGGAAATACGTTCAGAGAGGTGATCTATAGGGGCGGGCATTGTGTAGGACCCTGTAAGTCACAAAAAATGCTCTGACATTTACTTCAAACTGTGTTATGTCTCCTAGTATTATAATTGCTACCTTGAAAATAGACTCAGGGGAAGAAAGGCAGAAATTATTTCAATATTGTAGACAAGTGATAGCAGTGGCTTGGATAACACAAGGCTACACTTGGTGATGAGAAGTATATGGTATACTTTTTTTTTCTTTCTGATGGTTGCATTGCTAGGGTTTGCTGATGGATTGAAAGTGAACTCTAAGAGCAAGATAATAGTGAAGACCAATTCCAAGGAATATGCACTGAACAAATAAAAGATGGATTTGTGGCTCCTAATGATGGGGAAATACTATAGGGAATGAGAGTTTTGCTTGAGATTGTCAATCGTTTTTTAACTTATTGATATGTAATTGATACAAAAAACTTTATATATATATGTGTAAATATAAATATTATATATAAATATTTCCATCAAAAAAGGAGTTGATAAATACAGAATGATGCAGTTAAAGGCTAGAGGCTAAATTAATGTATATTAATATTAATATATACATGTATTAATAAGTTTGGGCATACACATATACCACTGAAAACATGTTGAACTGTAATTTAGATAATTAGTATAGATGTCAAATAAACAAGCTGATACGTGAATCTGGCATTTTGAAGAGAGTCCAGGGTAGAAGTTTGAGCAGACTTCCAAGTTAGATGGTATGTGACACCCTGGGCCTGGAAGAAGTCATCAGAAGAGTTAGTGGAGAGAGATTAGAGTTCTGATGGCTTTGATAAGGGTTCTCAGAAATGAAGAAAACTAAGCAAAAGCGACTGAGAAGGAACCCCGTGGCAGAAAACACAAAGTGGGCACTGGAAGCCATGAGAAGAGTTTCAGGAAGGAGAGAGGTCACAGTAAATTGCAATTCCACTTTGAGTCACTTAAGACTGTCCTTAGGTCTCAGATCTATTAATTCCAATCCAAACATGGGGGTACCATTGGAGCAGGGTACGTTTTCCTTTTTTTTTTTTTTTTTAAAGATATAGCAGTGATTCTTCAAAAACAGAGGCTGCTTTTTCAACCAGTCGATGAGCAATGATTGCTCAAGAAGCCTAGCAGCAGAGTGAGAAGGCCCTAGTGAGTCCTTATCATATAATTGTGTCAAGTACAGTGAGAAATTCTTGAGAATCATGGGGAAAAATAAAAACGAGAAAAGAGAGAGAGAGTTAAAAGTCTAAGGTTCGTGCATCATTAATGAACAAGACGGAAAAGTGAAACCCATCTTTCCGTGTACAGAGAAACATGGAATAAGGAACTCTTATCGTACTCTCTTTGTGCTTCATAAAATATGAGTAACTTTTGGCATCCAGTCAAACTGAAAGAGAAAATATGCAAAACACACACGTATTCTTCAGCACATTCAGGGTGAGATAGGAGAAACCGGAGCTTCAAGGTTGATTTGCTGAGGATGAGAAGGTAAGCTATTATACATACATACATATATATAAAATTCTGGATGTCGGCAGCAAATGTCAAACACATTTTCTACACTGACTAGCTTAGTTTATGCTTTTATATGCTACTTTTTGCTCCTAAGGAATCAAATTATCTTCTATCAACTATTTTTTTGTATCCAGTATCCATGAATTTTATTTAGCACCAAGTGAGTTTAGAAAAGAACTGTATTAACCTCTCTGTAAATTAAGAAAGTCCACATAATTTTATGAATAGATATGTGTGCACTTTAAGATTTACTATTTTTTAAAATATCATACAGCAAGAGATAGCTCAGTGACAGAGTATTTGCCAATCATGAGTAAGGACCTGAAAGTAAATTGATGTATGAATAAACAAATTAATAATTAGAGTCTAGCAACACATAAGGGTCAACAAAATCATTGTCCTTTTACAACAAATCATTAAAGAAGTTTCCCTAAGGAATCCTAAATTACTATACTTTGTAAGGAAAGATTATTTAAACAAAAACCTATAAAACATTTGATTGGAAATGGTGACATAGTTAGATTTTTTTCAAACATACATAAAATAGTTTCATTTGATAAAAATAACTTTTCAGATATAATTTCCTATAATTATTTCCACAGTCGTCTTAATGATAAAACCTGATTGGACTTTCCCAAATTCTATACAAGTTGAAAAGTTTTGTGAATTTGTGATACATGTAAGAAGGAATGCATTCATCTATGATTGCATTTCTAGTGAAGTTAATAACCAATCTTAAAAACATCATTTCTTCAGAGCTGGAAGAAAAATAAAAATCTTAGCATATAATCCAAACTCTTTTAGTTAAAAGGAACTGCAGTTCAAAGAGGTTAAGTGACATGCCTAAAGGCACAGAGAAAATAGCAAAATCTAAGAGTAAGTTTTGATCAATGAGATTCCTTAGATAACTCTTGGTTCACTCTAGCTGGACATAATCTTCTTCCTTATGGTTTTGCAAGAAGCTTTGTCTTCTTTTCCTTGAAGTTAAATACTTGAATTTGTGGAGAGTGTTACAGAATTTCACTTGCAAGGCACTCTGACATCCATTTTGTAACAAGACTCCCTATATGAATATGAACAGATGGAACTGGCCTCATCACAGACAGGGAAACAGAAGCTTAAGTTTAGAGTCTAGATTCAGGTGGTGACGGAGTTAGAATAAACCCAGGTAGATGGTTCTTAAAGAAGTCAGGTGAACTGGGTCTGAAACCAGTTTCTAATTCATGGCTGAGATTTCTCAGATATAATAGGCAACAGTGTGCTCCCAACCCATATGGTTTTAGGTCTTTAAAATCCATTCAATTCCTTGTCAAGGTTACTGAGCTGAATGAAGAAGCAAAGGAAAGAACCCAGGTCTACATTTATCTTTGTTATTCATATGCATATAAACATGAGCTTAATCCACATTATGGAAAAGAAAAAAAAATTACCCCCATGCAAAATTTTCCTTCTTTAAAATAGTTACTAAATAAGATGGTTTATTTTGCATGATTGATTACAGGAATCCTGTACATATATCTGAGGCCTGACATTTTAAATCACATCTTCTTTTCAATTGAAGGCAATGAAATGATTTTCGTATCTTGACATGATTGATTATTTGGAAGCTGAAGCCAAAAATCTATAAGAGTTCAATCTATTGCTCCCACTAGCTGATAGCATGTTATCAAACCTTATTAAAATCATGCATGACTTGCAACTGCAGCTTTATATCTGACAGGAAGCAAATATAACAGCCTTCTGCCTTCAGATGGCACTTCTGTATTAATGTGGTGGTTGATATATCTATTTAGGAAAGGATTATAGGTGATGTAAATTTTACCTTTACAGATAAATGGTATTTCCTTTGTGTTTAATCTCCATAAGAGATTGAGGAAATCTAAAATAGTGATGGGGCTGAATGTTTATGAGAGGTGGATCTATAAAGTGTCTCTAATAGCAAACTGTGGGTCCCAATAGAATGCCTCTTCCTGTTTATTCTAAGGGTCGCTTCCTTTAATCTGAACCCTGAGTGGTAGTTCGGCTATAAAGATGAGTCATCAGGGGCATACAAGCTGAAATTTACACACTCCGGTGTAAGTCAACTTATTGAAGAAAGAAGATTTCATTCATCTGGAGTTACGCAGCAGGATATGGAACATAGAGACCAGACACTGTTTTGAGGGCTGGCACATTTATGGGAAAATCAATGCTTAAGTTATCATTTCCCTTGCTTTAATTATAATTCCAATTTTCTTTTTGGATGGTGCAGATCAAATAAAAATAGGCCGTGTCTCTTCATTGTAAACACTGCCCCATAAATCTGGCTCTGTCGTTACTGAACTCCACCGCAGGCATTTAACCCATTGCCTTTGTGCCTAGAGTTAATTTGGTTTTAGAGTTTGCAGGGTCAAACAGTGAGTCTGCTACTGAACTAGTGGCCACAGAAATCCATCCATTAAAAACACGCCCAAACCATCCTAAAGGAATTCAAGAATTCAACCTGAGACTTTCCTAATATTTGAATAAATAAATAAATCTACCTTTAAGAAAGCTTTTCAGCAGGCAATGTCTGGAAGAAATGATTATGTCCCCCCCTTCCCTACACATCTTACATTTCCTAAAGATGGGCTATACAATCTTATTCTCCAAAGATTGTTCTAGAAACTGGAGATATGGTGGTCAATAAGAATGGTGGGTATGATCTCTGTACTCAAGTTATATTGCTATTTTGTGAACAAATATGTATGCATAAAAAATTGTACCTTCATGTACACTTAAAATATGGAAAAAACAAACAGCCTCTGGAAAAATAAGAAATAATGAAAGTATAAACTCCATAACTAAATAAAAATGAAATAAAGAGTGATAACTGCTATATCACAGAACAATAAATGTTAACATAGAAGCACAAATAATATTCCCTTTGGAGAATCTTTCATGGATGCAAGCCAGAGAAGCCTTGTTTTGGTGGACAAGGTAAAGAGGCAGGGGGCAATATTTCAGGAAGAGCAGCATGTGGGAAGCTGACCTGATGAGTTATCCCTGGGATTTACTTGATTTAGAAAACATGGGCCAGAAAAGAAATGGCTCTACAAATAGTAGTAGTAGTAGTAGTAGTAGTAGTAATAGTAATAATAGTAATAATAATTGTATTCTTAGAGTAATAGGAAGACATGAATGTATTTCAAATACTTCTTTTTTTAGAAAGTAAGATATATAGTAAATGACTCTGGAATGAAAAAAAGGAAGAAATGAAATAATTATTATATTGTTGTAAAGATGACTAATATTTTGGTCATTTATGATTTTCCTTCCTTTTTCTCATTAGAAATCCTATCTTTTCTTACCCTTCAAGCATCCTTTTATGCAAGTGACCTAGATCGTCTGCCAAGTTCAGAGATAGGGAAACTGAGACTAATAAAAATTCACTGTTTTCTTGACCATAAATTTCATTAGCTGAGTTAATTTCTTTAGTACTTTTTTAGTTGTAGATGGACATAATACCTTTATTTTATTTATATGCGGTGCTGAGATTCGAACCTAGTGCCTTCCACATGTGAGGTGAGTGCTCTACCACTGAGCTACAAGTCCAGCACTGCTGAATTCATTTTTTAATAAATCATTCTACTTCCAGTTCTCCAAAATGACATACATCATAAAACTACAAAATTCTGATAATATGTCAAACTGTGGGAAACACTTCTAAATAAAAATTGTGTTCATTAATTATTTAATTGCACAAAAGATGATTTTCTCAAAGTATCTAAATAATTTTTTGGATATTTTAATAATAGATGAATTAATGTTTATTACCAGGATATTAATTAGTTTTTTTATAAAAGTTTTGCCATGTCTGTTGGTGTTTACTTATTTTATTCTGCTAGGTTCAGGAACACATGGTTGATAGGATCAGATGAAGGTTGGCGTGAAATCTGAGTCAAAATAAAGTATCAGAAGAAACAGCTCATATAGAAACACTCAACCAGTGTCAGAAGTTAGCATGGGAAAGCATGCCTTGGGGATTTGTGGGAGAGAGTTGTGAACTTCTACAGAACACAAATTGAAGGATAAAGTCATCTTGCACATCTAGATGCATAAAATCGAGAAAGTCTTGTTGTAAACCAGAATAGCAGCAGTCACATGGAAATTTTATCTCATTTCTTCCTATTGCCATGTTCACCTAGCTTCCTTAGTTGTCTTCTCTATGACTATGGCTGACTCTAGACCTTCCATAGTGATGACTTGGATACCTGTGTTGCCAACATTGATCCCATTGCTGAGTAGAGTCAAATCTTTAAATGCCTCCTGTATATTTCCATCTGCATATACTCTACTGTCCTTTCCAAAGTACTAAAATCTACTCCTTTATTCCATCTACATACAAACTGACCCTTACATCTTTTAGTTCATAGCAGGATCATCCTTCAACCAGACACTTTAGAGCCACCTTCTATCCACACCATCCAAACTACCGCTACTCATATCTAAGGAATCTATAAGATCAGTTATTCCTACTTTAATAAGGGCTTTTCCCAAACCTCAATTACCCTAATTCACTGCCCTAATTCAGCACCCCATCCTTAAAAGGATTAACAAGCAGTTTCTCTTTCCCTTGAAAAATTATTTCTTAAAACAATCTAAGCATTTCCTCTTCTTTCCTTTCAAAACTAAGATTCACATGTGCCCACACAAGAATCTGTAAGAGAATTTTTCACATCAGCCTTATTGGTAACACCTCAAAAATAAAACAACTCAAATGTATTTATTTCAGTGAGCTAATGGATTGACAATGTGTGGTACATTCATGGAATAACACAGTTCAATTCCTCTAAGTATCTGGATCTCAAGGGTTCAACGCTGAGTGTTCTGTTTACATAACCCTCTCACAATGACAAAACTATAGTGGTGGAGCTGAGTCTCGGTGGCTGCCAGAGGTTTTGGTTGTGGGAAAGCGTGAGTTTGAAGAGGTTGCCCCAGAGATTATCTTTGTAGTGGATCTTGATTGTGTTGGAGGTTAAACCAATCAATACATGTGACAAAACTGACCCCCAAAAAGAGTGAAAAAAGAGTGCATGTAAGAGTCATTGAAACTTAAATAAGCTGTTCAGTTTAGGTAATAGTATTGTACTGGTAACAGTTTCCTGATTTTAATGTTGTGCTATAGTCCTGTGGGATGCCTCCATTGGGGGAAGCTGGATGAAGGACATTGAAAGTCTTTGTAATATTCTTGCAATTTCTTGCCAAGTTTTAGACAACTTCAAAATAAAAAGTTTACAATTGATTATATTCTTTCTTCCTACTCTTATCTCAACATTTCATTGGCTCTCCTCTGAACTTAAGATCCAGTCCAAAGTGTGTGTGAACTTTTAGGATTGGTTTTATTTTCTGATCTTGCTTCTTCTTACAATTTTCTTCTGGTTATTTTATTATATTCAAAATGAATTCTTTGAATGCGTCATGTGCCTTTCCTCATCTGTATACTTCTACCTATGTTATGGCTCAATTAGATGTGATATTTTGCATGAATTATCTTGTAAGATATTCACAATAACTCTCTCACATGTTTCACTTTCCCCATCTTTATAGCTGAAAATCACTGAAACTCAAAAAATGTTAGGTAACACAGCCAGCAGGAAAAGAGCAACTCAAACCAGGTAAGTTTGACTCTCTGACATATTTATTTACATATGCTAATTTTTAGACCACTTTTGTGCAAGAACAGCACGGCTCAAACCTCATTCTTATAATGTCTTCTATTGCTGTATTGCACAAAGTAGGTATTCAGTAAATAACCATGGAATGAAAGTGACCTAAATCCTGTGTTTCAGATATTTTCAAACCACCAATTTGAAAATTGAGTTGAAGTGATCCTAGAAAGTGTAAATAAAGATTTAAAATGAAATGATTATTTAATGGAAACAAACTAAAGATGTGAAATCAGTGCGTGATGGTCTGAGTACATGTAGAATCTTCTTCTTCTGCTGCTGCCCAGTGAGATGTGAGCCATACTGGAAATGATGGACATAGCATAAAAACATGAAATTTCTTGTTCATTGCTTCCTGTGAAGAGAGCTCATATAACAGTCCAGGGCAAGAGAGAGAAGCATAAGTCAGCACAGAGTTTGATTCTGAAAACTAGAAGTGAGAAGGTCTAGGGTGCCTCACATTGTCTTCCTTTGAACTCTGTACAATGAAGTAAAGACAGATTCCATCTACAAGAACCAGGTGAATCAATAACATTCTGATCTCAAGTGCCCATCTATTAATTGTTCACAGAATGATTTGGCAAATCTAAAACACCCAAGAAAATACACAGAGATATCACACACACACACACACACACACACACACACATACACACTCCACTAGTGCAGTTTCACAGGCTTCCTGTGATACTTAAAAATATCAGTAGAATCTCAATTATGGGATCTCTTGTATAGAGGGAAATGATGCTTTGTGGGTTCTTAGACCCTCAAATGCCACTTTGAGTCAATCGTTTTATTTTCTGACCCTTTATTTTTTAATGGATAAATCAGAGCAAATAACTCCTCTTCCTAATTTGAAATTTAAAAAGTCACAAAATATAGGTATGCAAAAGCTTCATATGTATCTTATTCATGTAAATTTATGCAACTGTACATATGCTTATACAGCTATGAAATCGTATATCAATATTAATGCAATTATGGTGCCGACCACAAAACTACCAGCCTTTGAAAATTAATAAACATTGAAGCAAATGTGAAAAGATAAAAGTGGTTCTTAAGTTCCCTGTTGTCTCTAATTTAATCTGAATGAACAAGAATTCAGGTGACATAGTGTGGAGGTATTAGAGCTATTTCAAAACATTTTGATACACTTTCTAAGAACCTGGCAGGAATTTAGATAGGGATGTACAGATTGCATTGGCCTGCGGAAGGTTAGTAAAATGATGTTTGCCACACCCAGAGGGAAGCTTTGTGATACGACTGTAAGCTACTATGCTTTCTTTTTTTGCTATACTGATACTAGACATGCATTAAGAACAGTTTCATGAGTGAAATTTTCTTGATCTTAATCCCTGAGTAATTATAACAAACAAACTTCAGCCTGAAAAAATTTGTACTTGCAAAATGAAAAAAAAAAAAGTAATTTCATTTTGTTAAGACTCTTTTTTGGGGGGTTGACATTGACACATAAGACCTATAGATAGACTATCAAACACCATGCCTTGCCCAGCTTCAATCCCCACCCAAATAGGTGGGTTTTCATGAGATAAGGTATTTAAAATTCTTATATATTTTAAGCTCACCAAAAAATTAAAGGATTGTAGCTTATAAACTGCATGTAACAAAGAAGATTCCAAAGATAGCCAACTTCAATTCCTTCCCTTCTTGTACAAGTATGTTGTGCATCATATCAAGACACATGTCTAATTTTTCTTCTCTTCAACCTAGGGTTGGCATTAATGACTTGCTTTACTGTTAGAATATGGTAGAAGGTATATTCCAGGACTTCCAATCAAGGTCATAATGAGACCTATGGCTTTTCCCTGTGTCTTACGGAATCCTTCATCAAGCAAACTAGTTTCCATGCTTGAAAAGCCCTAGAACAAGCCACATGAAGGAATTTCAGGTGACATCCCTTCTGATTCCTCAGCCCCAAAGTGGCATCAACGTGTGAGTCAACTTGGATATGCAGCCATGTCAGGACTTCATATGACTGCAGTTGGTCCCAGCCAACAACTAACTGCAATTATAGAACCTTCAGAGATGATATTAAATTGTTTTCATTCACTGGGTTCTAAGGCTGTTTGTTATATATCAAAAGGCAATTTGAATACTGTGTGAATAATATGTATCTTGCAGCATTGTCATAATGATTAAATTATGTGACTTTTATAGAATGTGTTATAATATCTACAAGGTAGCATGCATCTATCAAGATATCCTTAATCACAAAATGTAATATAAAAAAAAAAGACAAAAGTAAAACCCTCAAGCATTCAAGCATTAGTGGATTAAAAGAACGAGTTGTATTTTCTCTTATTCTGCTTGTCCATCAAGGTTGACTCTGGTCATTCTGAAACACAGGATGACAGGGCAGTGGTCAACATCTTGACCTTTACTGGTGCTTCTGCAAGATGTAGAAGTGAACTCTGGGCTGCAACTCTGGCCTGAAACTCTAGCCCTTGAATGTGCTGGCCTCTAAGCAATACATATCACAGTAGCAAGCAGTTCATTAGCCAGATCACGAGGGACAGCAAGAAAATGCTGCCATTTTTCTGTTTTTCTAGGTTGAAACACAAGTATTTGGCTAACAGCATGATGACATGCTGTGCTTTATTTTTTTTCTTCTATACAATTATTCTCTTCTCAGATATTGTAAAGCATTTATTTTGCTTTTATTTGCTTGGGAAACTTGTTTTGCTTATCTGTACCCCCTCCACTAAAATGTGAGATACATGTCAGAAGTTGCTGCTGTCTATTGTGTTAACCTCTGTACCCTAAGCACCTAGAGACAGCAATTTGTGTCTTGAGCATAGCAGCTACTTATTAAATATGTGGTGGAAATGCAGGCCATCATTATGATTATTGTCATCACATCTTTATACTTGTGGCCACATGAAGTGCATTTTCAAAGACATATTAAATGCTTAGAGAGATGTAACCCAGAAAGTACTATCGGGAACATGAAAACTAAATATTAATATCCAAAAGACTTTCACTGGGAAATAATAAAAGAGAATTTTGAATAAGTATTTTGAATTCCAAAAGCAATTCTAGCACTAATTGATAAATGTATGTGTGTCGGCTATCAAGTGAGTATGTTGTAGCGTCAGATAAACCCTATCTCAACTTCTGCTGCTCAAGTTGCTAGTCATGTGATTTTGGCTATTAACCAAAGGTATGAGAGCACACTATGCTCCTTACATATCTCACTCTCTTCATTTCCTCCTACTGTCTTGAGAGGGTGAATTTCCATGTATTGGAATTATCTCTTTCCCTCCCAATGCTTAGATTCTGTGTTGTCTTCCCAGGCCTCCTGCGATAAGAAAATGTTCTAGTTCTATTTTCTCAGTGCTACAAAGCAATTCCAGCAATTGTCATTAGCTAGATGCTGATATCCACTCCCTGGTAGTCAGCACATTCCACTTTCTTCAACCAAACCCCTCGCTACTTGAAAATACTTGAGAACTAGATAAAGAGATGTCATGCAGGACGGCAAGCTCTGAGAGGCAGGAGCCAAGTGGAAGAGATTGTTTCAAAGGAGGGCATCCAATCATAAAGCTGTTCTCTCCAATCAGCTCTACAGTATGTGATTTAAAAGAATAGCGGATATGCCACCATCATAAACTGTGTCCATTCCCTCCAACAGAGCCATCTTTAGTTACTCAAGAATAGAGAAGGTCACTGGGATACATATAAGCAGAAATTTAAAATACTACGGCCAAAAGTAAAATCTCTATTTGTAAGTTTTCAAATAAGCGTGGTCAGGGATTTTATTTTATTTTATTTTATTAAGGAGTGGGAGGGGATGATATTCTAGAAATTAACTTTTCCAGAAATAAGTTTGGTTGCCCTTTAGAAGGTAAGCAAAATTTGGGAGTAATTAGGAAGAATTTTTGATGATCTGACTCCAGCAATATCAACCCTTTAATTAACCTGGCTATGTTTGTAACCAAGAATTTTCAAAGGCAGAAGGCTAATAGATGGTAGCTGAAATATGGGATTCCAAAGAAGTTTTCTTTAACTCAAAAGCAAAAGCTCATAATCATTTCATGTACTTGATATCAGATACCTTCTCTCCCCATTTTCTTGGTTTAGCCAAAATTAAGAAAAAATACATTTGTAAAATCTGTGCTTATATGATACTTAAACTTACATTTTATGCATTTATTTGGTCTCTCTTTGATATTTTGTGATATCCCTGGTTACAAGACAGACGGGAATGGTAGCATCCAGAGTTTGAACTGATGAAGCCTCCTCTTGATCATCCTCAACTTGCTGTTTTGGTGGTGATTTTTCAAATGTGGTTTCCTCTGTGTGGCTTCCTTCTCAAGCAGGTTTTCTTCCAAGGCTTAGCAAAGGTACCATGGGCAGCACAAAGCTTACCTGGGCCACAGTTCCCACTAACTCAGAAAAAAAAAAAAGTGGTTATTAGGGACAGTTTCAAGTTTATTTCTGGTTCTTCTATATCTTTTAGCTCTATGACTTCAATTAAATTACACAACTTATAATTATCTCCAACACTTATATCAAAAATAAATATGGCATCCATGACTGTAACTGGAATCAAATGAGACATAAAGGGAAAACAGGAGCATTTTATATTTCAGTGATAACCTTGTATAGTAAACAATTTCAAATTTTAGTGGATTATAAGAAGTTTATTTCTCAAGTCTATGGGTTGCCTGTGATTCTGCTCCAATTGATGGAGTTGGCTCTTGGTGTTATGTACATTCACATCTGTTCAAGATGTTTCCTTATTTTGTGTCCAGTAGCTGCACAGGGCATATTCTCATGCCAGATGGCAGAGTCCTAAGAGAAGCAGGCAAACCCCATAAACACACTTAATGGTTCTATTCACATAGAATAGAACTGGACTGCTGGCCTCCTATAGGCCAAACCAAGTCACATGGCCAGGCTTTTCACTGGAATAGGAAAAACATTCTGTCCAGAATGGCAAAAGGAAAAAGGCATGGAAAAGTCACTTGGAGAAGAATTGAGATGTGTGATACCACTATAAAGAAGTAAGAAAAAGTCTAGAATACTATCCCTATTTACCTTAGACCCATAGAGGCACTGGGGACTGCCATAGAGAAAATTATATTTCATGCATGTGTTATTATATCAAAGTGAAGCCCACTATTATATCTAGCTACAATGCATTAATAAAAACTTAAAAATATATGCTTGGCAATAAAATTATTAGATTTATCATTGTAATTCATCACTTGGAAAAACCACATTAGTATTTAAAATGGGAAATTTAAGACTGGGGAAACTATCTGAAATCTGGTGTAACACTACTTACTTCTTTTGACCCTGCACTTTCTTGTGATCACCAGGCTTCCAGCAGCAGCGTGGCTGCTGGCTTCTGATTCTATTGGTACTGGTATTTATATCCTGGCTACATATGCACACACCTAACATGTATCATCTATTACCTCTTCTTAGCTCATAATAGGGGTGGGTAGTGTCTGCCATAGTCTCTTTTGCAATCCAGCATAATGCCTGACATAGAAGTGATGGTCAATAAACATTGACCCAGAGAATGAAGAATGGTTACTGAGGTGAAGACCTGCTCTGAATCCCTGCTTCCATTCATCCTTATTCATAGTTAACAAAAGGTTTCCAAAATCATTTCTAAAGGGATTCTATCCCCATTGGCTTTTTCTTCTTCCTTCCTAGAATACATATGTGATGGTTGGAGTTTATTTTAAGTTATGAAGATGGCAGAGTGAATAGCTGGAAAAAGCCAAGTTCCCAATGACCTCGTGAGCTGGAGGCTATCAATGTCCAGACTTCTTTTGTACAAGATCAAAATGAACTTTTAATTTGTTTTAGCTACTATTTGCAAGGAGATTCTCTTACTCATAGCTGCACACAATAGTATCACAGGTTCCTTGTAGATGTTAATTGGATCTGATTTTGAAAGTGGAGACATAACTGGAGTTTTATTGTAAAAGGAGCAGCTACAGAAAATAGCTGAATCAATTTGAGTCAAGGTGGTTTCATTGGCTATAATTGAACAGGAAACTTTGACACCCAACATTATATCAGGAATTACCATCAGTACTTTCTTTTCATTTCTCTGCTATGATTTATCGCATACTTCCCATAGACAACATGCTGGTCTGAAATATATGTATATAAAATTTAATTTAAATAGTTCCTAGGGACCTTGGGATACTCAGCATCATCCTCATATTATTTAAATACAATATTTAATATAGGAAAATAGATATTTATTTTCCCAATGCTATTCAACCAGACCCAAATATAACTTATTTGACTACTAAATCCCATTGTTCATTTTTAACTCTACATACTGTCATATGTTTTTAAGTCTGAATTGTTTGAAAGAAACCCAGAAATAAAGCATTAATGAAAATCTATGCTTGTGATGGGCTTTTCCTTAGCAATTGGATATCTTGGGTAAGAATGACTGGCCACCAAGGAAGATAGGCATGATTTTTGTCCCAGATACATGAGACCTTAACACTAATCATACATGTATCGTATTCTGTGCTCTACGACCTCACAGAAGAAAAAAAAAAAAAAGGACTTAATTGGTTTCTTACAAATTCTTCAGTTTTAGAAAGGGCCAAGTCATGATTGTTTTCTT
Source organism: Callospermophilus lateralis (assembly GCF_048772815.1). Taxonomy (NCBI): domain Eukaryota; kingdom Metazoa; phylum Chordata; class Mammalia; order Rodentia; family Sciuridae; genus Callospermophilus; species Callospermophilus lateralis. The sequence continues at coordinate 16,055,259 of NC_135306.1, forward strand.
TATATTGAGCCAACAGGGACTTTTCTAAGACTTGAAACAATTTAACCTGAAGAACATGCCCTTGATTCTTATACCATGAGCAAATTGAGAGAGGGAGGGAGGGAGAGAGAGCGAGAGAGAGAGAGAGAGAGAGAGAGAGAGAGAGAGAGATTGATTAAGTTGAGCAAAGACATAGGGAGCCAAAAAGCCAGAGACTAAGACAGGAAGAAAAAGAGATAGATAAAGGAAGGAAGGGGAAAAGGAAGACAGGAAGGCAGCCAGCCACATCCTTTTCTTGTCTCCAAAGTTGGATTAATGACATTTGTAAGCCACTATAAGGCAGAGTGTAAATAGCAGGTGTTAAATCACGTGGTACATGTGAAGCTATAATGCACCTTTCCAAGTACACTGTGGTGAGGTGGGAAGGACAGCAGCTCTCCACAAAGCTCAGGAATGTATGATGTGTTCACTTAATACATACTCATTCACTTTCTTCCATATGTAAAATGATTTGCAAGGTGGAGCAAAGTAGGGAGATGAAGAGGTACAAGACAGATGATTGCCTAAAAGCCTGCACAGTCGATGAAGGGACAAAACACATGCATACAAATAATCAAAATAACTACGGCTATGCCTCTCCACAGTAATTAATTCAATCAGAAAATAAGTATCAAGAGTTGACTACATACCATAATTTGTCCGAAGGACTTGGGACTAAACAAATTTCACTGTCTTGTGACACTTATCTTCTAGAAAATGCCACTGAACGCTGAGTACCGTGAGTATGAAGGTACTGAAGACATGGTCTAGAGATCCCTTTTATTCACCTGAATTCTGCATTCTCATTCAGTTTGGAAGCAACATGTGATTGGTCCTTACCAATGAAATAAGAGCCAAAATATTGTTTGTCCCTTCTAGGTCCAAGCAGTAAGAGTGCATACAGGAATTCCAATGCTCCCACTTCCCCTGCCTCAACACACTACACACACGCGCGCGTGCACACACACACACTCAAAAAAGTGTAAGACTTAGAAGTCTGAGTCTCTAAGGAACTACACAGAGTCCAGTTCCATATTAACCCATGAAGAGTTATATATACATAATGAGAGAGAGAAAAACATTAACTAACCCACTGAGACTGTACTGATTAGTTAAGAGGTATGATTCTTATCATCTTTGAAGCTACTGCTCCCAGAAGGTGACTTATCAAGAGAAGCTATTCAAAAAATTACCTGGATGAATGTAGTTGCCTAAGACAAAGTTTTGCAAAGGTTTGGAGAAAGAAAAAAAAAACAACTTGATGTATACACAAAGAGGCTTTTAGAGAAAGAATGCATATGAGCAGGGATTAAGTATGCCATCTTTGGCCTTAGACAGATCTGGGTGAAGCTTTCAGATCTACCACATACCTTGGAAAAGTTACTTGATCTCTCTGAGCCTTAGTTTCTTCCTCATAGCAGGAGGAATCATGTCTACCAGTTCATAGCATCTTGTGAACATTGAATGAGAAAACATTAGCAAGATGTCCATTCGATGCCAATCACAATAAGAAACAAATAGCTTTTGAAGGGCTTTATATGTGTAGCCAGTGGTAATTGTAGGATGTGTATAGTAAGAGTGAAATAGTATGCAACTTACCTGGCAAACAGGTGTATCCATTTTATTTATTTACTCATGCATAAAACTCAATTATTACACTTAGCATTTGTGTGGTATTTCACAGTTCCAAAATACCTCAGCATGTATTGTCTCATGTATTCTTCAGATAAACCCTGAGAGTCCTTCATGTCTGCTAGCATTTAACAGATGTGCATATACCGTTTAGCAAGACTGTGGCCTCTGATCAAGCACTCAGTGCCTTTTCTAGGATTCCAAGTGCCTTATGTGAGAAGCTCCATACAAATCCGCTTTGTGACAGGCACTCTGACTGTTTCCTTGGCTGAATTTTTCTTATGCAACATTGTCCATCTGAGCAATGCTCCCGATAAGGTCTTGCCACAGCCAATATGGCCCTCGGATTGCACAAGGCCTATTAAGTGGGCCTGCAGGAAGAAGCAGATGGCTATGACCCTTCTTTCCTGTTTGGGATTACTTGTCTATGTAATTCTTGTCTATATTTCTCCAAATCAATCCATTACCTGAGGCCAAGGGCATCTGGTTAAGCAGGTTGCTTAGCAACCAACCATAACAGGTGGAAAATCTAACAAGATTCCTAACCACATCACTTCATCCCAGAACCTGGGAATTTTCAGTTCCAACATGCTAGTAAGCACAAGTAACCATACTGAGTCTCAAAATTCTGATTTTTCTTTTTTTTAACAGCTCTCACGCCAATTTCAAGCTACTACACTTGTTGATTGTTCTTATACACAAGGCAATCTGTACAATGGTGAACTGGAGGTTACAAAAATCCCTTCGATTCTTTCAATGAGAGCAATTTTATATCCACCTGCTGGGTTATTGCAGCTTTGCACCTGTGAGTGCTGAGAGAACCTCATGAGGTGCATATTGTGAATTAACTGGGACCAAATAAATACGAGAAGTATCAGAGGTGACAGCTAAGACAGCCTTCAGTTACTAAGTCTGAACTTTGATGATCATGTAGGACTTCAGAATGGAAGGCACTTAATTTCCATTTTTATCTTGCTGCTTCTATGCACCCTTTGTTTGTTTGAAATTGATAACATCCCCAAAGGTAGTAGATGACACTCTCTTCTTTGAGAATCCATTCAACCTCTCATAGGATTGGACAGTGGCTTGAAGAAGAGATGTAAGAGTCTGGCCTATGGTCTAAGTGACTATGTCTTCTAATAATTTCAAATAAGACATGAGAGGGAATGGGCGTGTGGCTCAGTGGTAGAGTGATTGTCTAGCATGTGTAAGGCCCTAGATTTGATTCCCAGAACTACATCCAAAATATGTTAGAACAATTCATTTTTCCTAATAAAATAAAATCCTTAACTCACACTACATGAAAATAAAACCCTGATGAAGACCTAAATGTGAAAAGCAAAAGTTAAAAAAAAAAAAAAAAAAAAAAGACACGAGAGAATGGGAGCTCAGGGAATTGAGTCAAATTCATGGTAAAACACTGACGTTAGCAATTATCTGCTGTATTTTAACCTGCAACTGCCTTATTCCTGTATACAGCTGTTGATTTTTTCCTGGGATTGTGACACATAAATTTCATTCAATTGTTTCTTAAGTTGTTTCAAAGAGTTAGATAAACCTCCTCCTTTCCCCAATATCATGTCTTTAAACATGCCCAGTCCCTTCGTCCCTCTCAATGGCCTTTCCTCACCCACATCATCTTCGCCCTGCACATTCTTCCTCTCAGATCAGTTGCCCAGTTATACTTTTCCATAGGTGCCATCTTTGCTTGGTTTTCATCTCTTCTAACTAGTGTTTCACCTCCAGTCTCACCTCCTTCTAATCAATCCTCTTCCTGGAAGAAAAGTTAGGTTTTAGTTTCTGTCCATTTTGGGTTTTTGGTGGTGGAGGAGGTGGGCCAGAGCTTTCATATTCCTGCCTCATTTGTCCTTCCAAAAAATTGCAGGCTGTTTTTTTTTGTTGTTGTTGTTGTTGTTTGTTTGTTTACTTTATGCCTATTCATTGAGACTCAGAGATGTTCAGAATCCTGCTCCCAGTCACGGCATCGACAAACAGTGGAGTCTGGCTTCAGAGAAGGCAGGTGGACCCAGAGCCCTTTCTGGCCAGGATGCTCCTTTACCCCCACCAGAGGTGAGCTGAGCCTTGCAGAAACCAGTGAGGACATGGGCTACCATTATACTCTGCTATGCTCACGTCCTTCTTCTGCTTAAAAAATCCTTTGGAAACATACTTCCTTTTACTGATACCAAGACAATTTATAATTTAGTTTTAACTAAACTCCCCAGCTTTATCTCCCACTTGCTTTCCCTTTCTGCCCTGTTCATTCATGTCATCAAAACATTTCCCCTTGTGACTTCCCTCTCACAGGTCAAGACAGTGAACTCCTATTCATCACAGGGCAGCTGGAATATCTGTGAACACTGGGTGTGAAACTCAAACTACTGGACCACTCTGCGGCAGAACTTCTTAAGACTTCTCCGGGAACACTGCGCCCAAGAGGACATGAGATGCAGGGGGCAGTCACGGAGGAAGGACACAGGGAGCGTAGCAGATCATCACTGACTCTCAGAGAAAAAGGAGGAGCTCCTACAAAGGAGATCCTTGAAGCTTAATCATAGCTTTTGCCTCTGGCATTTATTCTAAAGTTTCTCTAATGTTGAGAATGGTTTCTATTCTTCTTTACCTCAATAACTAAAATTCCATTGAGAATATAGTAAAAGCTCAATGAACACTTTATTCTTTAAGCTGGTGGATTTTTGTCTCTTTTTTTTCCAAGTACAAGTGTATATTATTAGTGCATTATAGTTATACATAATAGTGGAGTTCATTTTGACATATTCATAAACACAACATAGTTTACTCCATTTCAATCAGTAGTACTTAACCTTTCTCTTCCCCCTCCTGGATTCTCTTCTTCTTTATAAAATTTGCTTCTATCTATTTATTTTTATTTTTTATTTTTTTTAATATTTTTTATTTTAGCTATTTATTTTTATGTGGTGCTGAGAATTGAACCCAGGGCCCCGCACATGCAAGGTGAGCGCTCTACTACTGAGCCACAACCCCAGTCCCTATTTATTTATTCTTAAATAGATGGACTGAAGTTATATTTAAAATTGGAATGCATTGTGATATATTTGTACACACACATAGCACCATTTGACCAATTTTATCCTACTCTTACATTATTTTTCTATATTACTTTTTACCTGGGTTTCACCTGACTGATTCTGAATTATCCTAATGATAATGACTGTGTGCTCTACCACTTGTGATAGCTTACTCCCAAGTCGAACCCTGCCATTTACCAGAATGTCTTGCAATTTTGTACTCATGGGTTACTAATTGTTTCACATTTGTGGTTATATGTGATTCTACCATAAAAGGAGGAAGGCAGGAGACAAATATGTAGGGCAGAAGAGAAGATAACCAAAAGAAGAAGAAAAGTGGGAGAAACAGAAAAATAAAGGAGAGGAGGACTGGAAAGAGAAGACAAGGGTTTGCACATACAGAGCAAAAAAGTTTCAGAAGAACAACATTTTATCAATTCTGACTGTATGCCCAACACAGCACTGCATGTTTCAACTCTATTCATCCTTTAATTCCTACAGTGGCTCTGTGAGATAGGAAGTTTTGCTCCTGTTTTGCATATGGAAAGTTTGGACTTGGAAATGTTGAAAAGCTTCCCTCAGTCTGCAGGTGCCAGCTCAGGCCTGAGCTCTATCTAGTCTGTCTTCCTCTTTGTTCTTCATCACTGTGATGCATCTCCTCTCTTTGGACCTACTCCTGCTTTGGGGTCACACTGAATAGAATAGTCTTCATTTTCTCCATGGCAACCCTAAAAATATTTGTAGGAAATGGTCATATTTCTCCCAAGTCATTTCTTACCCAGTTCAATATCTCCATTTTTTTTTTCGAATTGATTCTCAAACAATTTTTTACTTCCACTGAACTTTCAGGTCAATCTCTTCAGTGAATTTCTCTCTCCCTACAGTTATCATTATAACTATCAAGACTCTCAGTACGTTAGACACAGCTTCTTCTGGAGACACTGCCTACTATGTTTTTCTTATCTCAGAAAAGAAAGTCTAAGATGAACGATTTCTCCCTGTTTACTTATTTGAAAACAAGATATAGGAAAAGACCATGGTCCTAGGAATTCTATTTAGAGACAATATAGTTGTGGTGAGAATGAAATCTAGACTCTAACCTAGTTTACTACTTGTCTGATTTGGTTAGGTAATTTAGCACATCTAATAGTTTCCCTCTCTGTAAATCATATATTAATATCTGTGACCAAGATGTTGAAAAAATTAATATAATACATGTCAAGCACAAGCCATCATAAGCTCTAAGTAAATGGTATTCGTTATTCTCATTAGCCCAGTGTTCTCATATTCTCATATGAACATCATCAAACTGTGCTTATTACAAAGCATGATCTTCTAACTTTTCATTTCAATACATGAAATGATTTGAGGTATTGAATCATATAGATTATAAGCTAAATACACTTGAGAAATTGTCCCTAGGATTTTAGAAGCAGCATCTAAAAACAAAAAAATCATCACATGTATATGTTTGCTTGTTTTGCAGTGCTACGGATCAAACACAGGCTTTGCACATGCTAGGCAAGCACTATACCACTGATCTACACCCTAAGCCCTAGTCCTATGAATTTTGAGACCCAAGATAATGCACTTAACACACAAATCACCCTGATTTGCTATATCCAAAAAAGTCTAAAATGAAGGATTTCTCCCTGTTTAGTTATTTGAAAACAAGATATAGGAAAAGACATAAGGTTAGGCTTATGTCGACTAGGGGGTTACCAATCTCAGTATCTTATCTAGTTCAATTATTTTATTATCAAAGAAACTAGCAAAGGGAAAATGAATTTGCTAATTTGAAGAACTTTTCACTAAATCTTCTAAGATCACCTTGTTATCAAGTGTAGTCAGATTCAGGACAGATCCAACCCTGTGTCAGAAGCAGACAACTTGGGTTATAGACTTGGGTCTGCTATTTATAAAGTGATCTAGACAAAATAACACTCTTGAGATGATTTTTTATCAGAACAATGAGTAAATCAAAGTACCATTGAAATGATTTTTAGTTTCATTTTTTCCTGATTTTAGTTTTATTTTGCATTTCTCATACATATAAAATTAATTTCCCAGTCTAGAGTGTAAAACTGAATGAGTGAATCACCCCAGATAAATATATAGAGAGAATATTTACATAATCCCCAAAGATTCCTGCTACAGATTTATCAAATAAAAAATACAAGGCATATATTTAAAGTATAATATCATTTAACCAAACTTGTTAGTATAAATACATTCCATGCAATATTTGTGACCACTCCATGTCTTTTCTCAGCAAATTCCATCCCTCTTCTCATTGGTAATCACTGTTCTGACTTCTAAAAATCATAGATTTCCCCTGAATAGTCTGCATATTCTTGAGCTTTATGTAAAAGCAGTTATATGATATGGTTTTTATGCAGTTTTCTTTTTTATTGGTTCTTTTTATTTATATATGACAGGAGAGTCCATTTTGACATCACTAAAAAGTCATGGAACATATCTCATTCTGATTCAGTCCTCAGTACTTCTTCCCCTGCACCCCCTAACCCCTGGTTCCTTCCCTCTATTGATTTTTCTGCCATTTACTTATAACTTAACTTTTTAATTAATTTCTGGTGGATGTAGATGATGGTGAGATTCACTGTGGTGTATTCAAATATGTACATAGCAAAGTTATGTCAGATTCATTCCACAGTCTTTCCTTGGACTGTCCCTCCTCCCTTTCCTTCATCCCCCTTTGTCTAATTCACTTAACTTCTATTCTCCCCCACCACTTATTGAGGGTTAGTGATCACATATCAGAGAAAACATTCAACCTGTGTTTTTTAGGATTGGTTGATTTCACTTAGCCTGATATCTCTAGATCCATCCTTTTACTGACAAATGTCATAAAGTCATTCTTTTTATGGCTGAGGAATACTCCATTGAGTATATAAAGCACATTTCCTTTATCCATTCAAAGGACACATAGGTTGGCTCCATAGCTTAGCTGTTGTGAATTGAGCTGCTATAAACATTGATGTGGCTGCATCCTTGTGGTATGCTGATTTTAAATCTTTTGGATATATTCCAAAGAGTGGTATGACTGGGTCAAATGGTGGTTCCATTCCTAGTTTTTGGAGGAATCTCCATACTTTCTGGAGTGGTTGCCCCAGTTTTCAGTCCCACCAGCAATGCACAAGTGTACCCGTTTCCCCACATCTTTGTCAACATTTATTGTCACTTGATTGTTGCTGTTCTTTTGGAAATGGGATGAAATCTCAGTGTAGTTTTAATTTGCATTTTTCTAATTGCTAGAGATGTTGAACAGTTTTCATATGTCTGTATTCCTTCTTTTGAGATGTGTCTGTTTACCTCCTTTGTCCATTTATTAATTGTTTTTTTGTGTGTGTTGTTTTTTGGTGTTAAGTTTTTGTTTGTTTGTTTGTTTGTTTGTTTTAATTCTTTGTATATCCTGGATATTAACACCCTATCTGAGAAGCAGGTGGTAAAGATTTTCTCCCATTCTTTCCTTTGCTGTGAGGAGGCTTTTTAAATCTGATGCTATTCCATTTCATTTATTGATTTTTTTATTTTACTTCTTGTACTTTAGGGGTCTTGTTAAGGAAGTCAGTTCCTGAGCCAATGTGTTGGAGTGTTGAACCTACATTTTTCTCTATCAGGTGCAGGATTCTGGTCTAATTTCTAGGTCTTTGATCCACTTCAAGTTTTGTGCAGAATAAGAGACAGGGTTAAATTTTATTTTACTACATATGGATTTTCAGTTTTCCCAGTACAATGTGTTAAAGAAGCTATTTTTCCCCTAATGTATGTTTTTGTCATCTTTGTCAAATGTGAGATAACTGTTTTTATGTGGGTTTGTCTCTGTCTTCTATTGTATTTTATTGTGTTCTTAAAATTCAACCGCGTTGCTATGTAAAAATTGTTTGTTCTGGGATATGCCTGATCAATAATTAATTCTGTTATTGGTAGATTTTTTTATCACTAGTTTGGGAATATCATTAGTACAGTAGCTATGGTCAAGCTTATTTCAATGGGCACTTGTACTTGTTTGAGCCATTTAAATCCAGGAATGGAATTGTTAGGTCACAGAGTTTCTATAAATCCAACAGATACAGGTAACATTTTTAAACTAATTTACCCTTTCACTGCACTGTAAATACATGAACATTCCAGGGGTTCCACATTGTCACCAAGAAATGATAATGTCAGTCTTTTCAATTATTCACTCTGGTGATTGTGCAGTGGTACCTCATTTAGGTTTTTAATTTGCATTCATCTGATGTATAACAAGGATGAGAAACTTTTGTATGTGATTAATTTAGATACCCTATTTTGTGAAGTTATCTATTCAAATACTTGGCCAATTTTTATTTGGGTTGTTTTAACATTTTCCAGGTGTGAGTGTGCATGTGTGTGTTTATAATGGAGAATGTGTCCATTATGACCATGGCTCCATCATGACCCATTTTTTTGTGATCATGTTTCAGGAGCATGGATTTCATTATAAGATTTGTGAGAAAAAATAAATGTATTAAAATCCATCTCTGCTATTGCAGAAACTTGGGAGGAAGGACAGACAAAAGCAGGCAGAAAGTATCCCAGGATAAACAATCTCTGATGTCTCTCCCAGTAGGGGCAGAGGAGCCCACTGGTTTCCAGGCAGCTCCAGGTGCCCTTGGGAATGAAATCTGTGCACAGAATCCTGAGGCAGTTTGCACACCTCCTTCCTGTAGCTGTTTGAATCCACGTGTGGCCTTGCTCACTCCATGACGTTAGGATCCTCAGAGTTCAAGGTCACTTGGTTGTCTACTTAAAATGCATAGAGACATGTAAAATGAACTTTATTAGTAATTTAAACAACATCTTTTACCTGATAAAGGTATACAGTTTTGATTTGTCAATTGAAAATGACACTAATTAAAGTATATATAAAATATAATAAGATGTTTTACCACTTTAGCTGCTTGGTTTTGTCTGTGTCTCAAGTGAGCACTTTCATTGGAGCTACTTTGTTTCTGAATCCAAGGCCTGACTCTTGCCCCAGCACACCATAACATGGCACACAACAACATATTTGTAGAATAAAGTTGGCAATCCTACTAGTCCCCGCCTCCCAGCCCTTGGTGCTTTCATGGGTACAGGCTGTAGTCCCACCGTGGAATTACATGGTGGAAGGGGAGTTATCTTCTAATGACATACCCCAGGAGAGCTTGCTGCTTGCTCCCTGCATCTCTCCTACTGATGCTTATTCAGGAACTGGGTTGGGGGTTTTCCAGGACTTGCTGGATGGCTGTGCTGAGAAAGGGATCCTCACATGCAGGCTGCAGAGAGCAATGGAAGGCAGGTTGTTTGTTCTGTCATCCTTGTACCCTGACTGCTTTGTCTTCTCAGACAGCTGATGCTCAAAGGGTGAGAGGGGGGAGTACAAAGGGAAGGTTCATGGCACTCTTCAGTGGGAAGGGGAAGGTGGAAAGAGCCTAAGAAGGTGGACAGCCAATCCTCTTTATGAACAGGAACATGCAGCCTGCCTCCTGTGAGTTCTGGTGCTGGAGCATTCGACATATAGCTATTGTATGATCAAAATTTCTGTTGACCAAAGATATCCAGATATTGTGTGGGTCTTAAGACACGTTCAACATGATCTTCATTATTGTGGGTTAGGGAGTAGCCTGCTAGAATGTGTTGATAAATATCACTCCCCCTGCTTCAATCATGGGCACACCATGATTTGGTTTACCATGGGCCTCTGCATGGGGTCCAGTCAGTAACTTCCTGGTGACACTTTATATTCCCATGGAAATATAAAAGGGAATGTTATACCGCCTGTGGAGGACCTGCTCCTTTAACTGCAAAGAGGCAGTTCCTTTAAAATCATGGCACTCCGTGACAATGAGGTACAAGATGACACCCAGGCTATAGACCTCCACTGCAGGGGGGTCATATTCTTCCTGCAGGAAGATTTTGGGGACACAGTATGGGAGAGTGCCACAGACTGCATCCATATTCTGACCAGCTGCAAATCTTTCACTGAGGCTGAAGTCCCAGAGTTTGATGCTTTCTCTGGTACCCTCTGGGATATTTGCCAGCTTCAGACCTCTGTGCATGATGCCTTCTCATGGCAGTCACGTATGGCACATGTGATCTGTCCGAATATTCTCTAGGCCTCCTCCTCATGCATGTCACCAGCCTATGTTATGTGGTGTAGTAGATGTTCCTCACCTCCATGCTCCATCATGAGATAGACACATTCAAAGATTTGAACAATATGGAACAGTTGGATCACATCTGGATGTTCCACAATCTCCATTATATACAGTTTGAATGCAATGATAGGGAAATTTTGCTCTACCTTTGGCAGGATTATCATAGCCACCTCTCTGCCAGTAAGGAGATGGTGGGCCAGTTTCTCCTGGGCAAAACCTCCCTGTCTGATGTGCCTCAAGACACTAAAATGGTTAGTGAGGGTTTCTTCATGGGAGAAGTGGCTGAGAAGCCCTGCCACACATTCCCAATCTCACTGGTCTGACAACTCTCACTCCATATCCTAAGCAGCAACCCCACCTAAGGATGCTAACAGTAATAATAACAATAATAATAATTTAAAGCAAAACGAAATAAAATCAAAACCAAAAGTATATAAACTCAAAAAATTAAAAATCTAAACTCAAAAGACCCAAACCACCAAATAACAAAATGAACTCTCTATAAGTCCAAAAGGTCACCAACCACGTGCTCCCTGCACGCATAAGCATATGGACAAAACCTCAAATATAGCCAGGAACTTAAATAGGTGGTGTTTGAAATTCCCTTACATTGGCTCTTTATGAGATCAGGATTAAAAAATGGCCCATTCCCAGCTGGGCATAATCCACAGTGGATATTTCACTTTTTGGCCAACAGGACCTTTTCTAACTTAATAGTGAATAAAGAAGAACTTCAAAAGTGTGTTTGGTTCAGTAGGCTAAGGAAACTAATATTATATTATTTAGAAATTAAAATTGGTGGGATGCTTCACTGGCTTTTTCATTTCAAATCTGAAAATCTATAGCAATGTTTGGTTTTTGAAGACTTCATCGTATCTACACTGAAGTTACTTAATTCCTCTCTCTTTCAATTCAGAATGATTGGTGTCAAAAGGATGCCTTTGATTCACTCCCATTGTGACACTCTAAGACACCTTATGTCCCTAAGACACCATATGACACATTATTTACACCTGTGCAGCTCAAAGGAAGGGATATTTCATCATAATTTTCCCACAGGGTCCTCATAGGATTTCTCATCAGAAACCTTGGCACCCAAAAGGCACTGGGTTGATACATTCAAAGTGATGAAGGACCAAATCTATCAGTCAATAGGCTGTGACCAGCAAAAGTGTTCCTCCCGTAGGAGGGAGAAATGGAGGCATTACCAGATACCTCAGTCTCTTTTTGCTGATATAACAAAATATCTTAGACTTGATAATTTACTGAAAAAACAGAAATTGACTTCTCACAGCTCTGGAGGTTGGAAAGTCTGAGGCCAAGGTAACAGGGAATTAATTCAGTGTGCAGAGGGCTGACATTCTCCTTCTACTATGGTGCCTGTTGCTGGCTCCTTTATGTCGATAGAAGTTGCTGACCAAAGCCAGGATGGACAGCTGATGAGGTCTCTCAGGCTGACTGACAGACCTGCTGAAGTCATCTGGGCTGATCCCCAGCTTTAGACCAATCATCATGCATACCATCAGCATAGCTAGGGCAAAGGCCTCAGGAAAAGTAATGATAATGCTCTGGCACCAAACGACACCACCGTGGCCAAGTTCGACTCCTCTCTAGACACAGCTTTCCAGAAATCCCACAACAGTGGCCTGAACCTTAGGGACTTTCATGGGCACCTGAATGGTGGGGGGAAGGGTGCTGGGTGTGCTGACATTTATGGTTGGTATATGGCTTGAAGGCATACTCTGCTGCAGGCACTGGGCGGCTGGAAGATACTCCTGTTGCTCCCTGCTCCTGCATCTGCCCATACATGAGCTGCTGGCATAGTAAGATTTTTGATGTCATCCTGGAGGAACTTATCAGAGGCTTGGAGACCACAGGATGTTTTGAAGAACCACTGTTGCTGTCCTTGGTGTCCTGTGCTGGGGCTCCAAGGCAATACCAGACAGAATGGCTATAGCAGGTAGCTCTGCAGACTGGTGAAGTCATTAAGGGTGCATGTGTCTGAGGGGTGGGGGAAGCAGCAGTGGCCCTCCTCCTGTTGTGACCTTTTGTTCCAGGGCTCCATCAGCCTTCAGGTCTCCAGGGAGCCCAAAGCTATGTCCTTCTGCTTACTTGGCAACTTCTTTAATGTTGTCTCGTACATGTTGCACCACACAGCCATGACTAACTTGTTTTAAAACAGATTTATAAATTTCCTAATACTGTAAAATTATGTCATTATTTGTGCCATTATTAATAGTATTGTCTTTTAAAATGTTATTAAAGCATTTGTAAAGGTTTAAATAAAGATTTCTGCTCTCTGACTTAATTCTTACTACTCTGCCCAAAATGTCACTCTACCTTACAAATTGTTACGCCAATGGGAACATTTATTTGTATACAATGCCAGCCTTTGAGACAAGAGTCCCTATCTTACATAAATTGTATTTCTTCTTTTTTTGTTAATTAACTTGCTTATTTTAATTAGGTATATATGCAGCAGAATGAATTTTGATTCATTGTACACAATTGCAACACAACTTTTCATTTGTCTTGTACACGATATAGCCTTGCACCATACATATACATAGGGTAATCATGTTCATCTCATTCCACCATCTTTCCTGCCTCCATTTCCATACCCCATCTCTTCCTCTCCTTTGCCCAAAGTTCCTCCATTTTCCCAATGACGACCCCTGTTATGAATCAGCATCCACTTATCAGAGAGAATGTTCAGACTTTTGTTTGGGGGAATTGGCTTACTTTGCTTAGCATGATATTCTACAATTCCATCCATTGACCTGCAAATGCCATGATTTTATTCTCTTTTAATGCTGAGTAATATTCCATTGTGAGTGTGTGTGTGTGTGTGTGTATATATAATATATATATATATATATATATATATATATATATATATATATATATATCTCACAGTTTCTTTATCCTTTCATCTATTGAAGGACATCTAGGTTGCTTCCACAGTTTTGTGAATTGAGCTGCTATGAACATTGATGTGGCTGCATTACTATAGTATGTTGATTTTCCTTTGGGTACAGACCACGGAGTGGGATAGCTGGGTCAAATGGTGGTTCCATTCCAAGTTTTCCAAGGAATCTCCACACTGCTTTATAGATTGGTTGCACCAATTTACAGTCCCACCAGCAGTGTATGAGTGTGCCTTTTCAAACAACATCCTTGCCAAAATTTATTGTTGTCTGTATTCTTGATAACTGCCCTTTTGACTGGCATAAGATGAAATCTTAGAGTAGTTTTGATTTGCATTTCTCTAATGACTAGAGATGTTGAATATTTTCTTATATACTTGTTGACTGAATGTATATCTTCTTCAGAGAAGTGACTGTTCGGCTCCTTAGTCCATTTATTGATTGGGTTGTTTGTTTGCTTTTTTTTTGGTGTTAAATTTTTTGAGTTCTTTATATATCTTGGAGATTAGTGATCTGACATTGCATGTGGCAAAAATTTGGTCTGAAATGTAGGCTTTCTCTTCACCTCATTAATTATTTCTTTTGCTGTGAAGAAGTTATTTCTGTTTTAACAAGGTGTACTTCCTTTTGAATCGAGTATTATCTGAGGAGGAAGTCAAGTTATTCAAACAATACTTATTCCACAGAATTTATAGTATAAATGTCCAGCAGAGGTGCAAGCCCTAGGAGGCAGTATGAAATAAAAAGAATAGCATAAGCTTTGGAGTTAAAAGACCTTGTTTAGAGAACCTGCTCTGTCAGATCCCAATTACATAATATTGAATCAGTTACTCAACAATTTTATTCCTAATTTTTTTTTCCCTTAAGTACACAATATGGATACTATTTGACACACCTCAAAGAATTATGGCTGGTGTATTAGTCAGGGTTCTCTAGAGGACCAGAGTCAACAGGAGGTATGACCAAATTAGATTGGCTTACACAATAGAAGCTGTCTAACTCACAATGGCCATCTGAACTCTGGAAAGCTGGAGGAACCAGTTACTGTGTAGCCCAAGATGATGATGGCTCAGAACAAGAGGGATCAATGATGCTACTCCCATCTGGGACTGAAAGCCTAGGAACTCCTGGAGAATCAATAGCAGAATCTGCTTTGGGACAGTGAAGAAAATGGAATCTGATGTCCCCTGTTGATCACAGCAGCAATCAAGATACTTTTCAAGAAGAATTGAGCTTGAATCTGCTGCTGCTCCTTTTTCTTCCAAATTTTATTCCTTTCAAACCACCAAGCTATTGGATGGTACTGTCCACACTTAGGGAGGGTCTCCACTTCAATTGGCTATCCCACATGCCAGTCATTCCTAGACACACCCTCATTGGTATACCCAAAAGCCTCTTAATCTTTAGTATTTCTTAATCCAATTAAGTTGGCAATTTAAACTAACCATTAAAGCTGGATTCAATTAATAATATAGTTGAAATATGCAGCCCTCTTAAAATTACCGTCTATTTATTGTAAGCTTTCTAAATATCAACTTTTGCTAATGCAACTTTTTTTTTCAAGAGGTATTTCATTTAATCTTCATAAACTGCTGTTATGTATTATTGTTCTTATTTTATAAATATAACGATAGTGCTAGGATGGGCCATTTATATTGTTTGCAATCACAGACCTGGGTTGCAAATCCAGGTGTATTTAACTCTGAAGGCAACCTATGCAACCACCATTACTATATCTATAGCATGATTGCTAAGTCACTCTATGAAGGTCTCCAGGTTCCTTAACAGAAAAGGACAAACAGTTTTGTTTGCAGTTCTGGGGATAGAACCCAGGCTTTTGCACATGCTAGGCAACTGCTCTACCTCTAAACTGGAAGCTCCCTTTTTATGTTTTGTCTAATGGGAGGATTAGGTGTGAAAGCCCCAGTTTTATTCCCATTTGCAGCATTTTATCAGTGAGGATTTCTAATGCTTTCATTAGGGCAAAGGAAATGAAGTGTGGGAGGAAGAATTCTCATCTTCTCTGTGGATGACCAAACATGTTTAAAAAGATATGGCTATCTTCTCATAAGAATGGAATGGACCAACTCGAGAATAGATAAATTTATCTTTATAAATTTGCTCTTTATTGATGCATGAAAGTTCTACACATTGGTGCAACATGGACATGCTGTGATTTTTCTGGCAAGAAAAAGCATTCTGGGTGAACCTAAGATGGGCTATGTTCACAGATCTCTTCTGCCAGGTACTGGCACAGGTCTGGGAAAGTAGAAATAGTAGAAAGCAGAGGATCAGTGGGCCCAGGGAACACCCTCTTACAACTTGGTCACAACTGTGGTTTATGTCTGAAGACACAGGGGCCTTGGGAACACGTGAGGCTATTATTTAATAGAACTCCTAACTTCAAGTAACTCTAAAGTTTAAAAAGTATCCAAACACAGACTATCTCAACCCTCTGAAGAACTCTGTAAGGAAGTTCTTGTTGGTCTTCTTTGGGTGAGCATGTGTGGATATCAGAGGTTTCACAGGTCACACAGCTAATAAGAGTAAGAATTCAGGCTACTTGGTTCGTGGGCCCGTGTATTTCCATTATTTTGCTTGTTCTTAGGAAACCAGAGACTAAAGGTTGTCTTGAATCAAAACTAGGAATCAGAAAGAAGTAGAAATTGAATAGGGCAGGATTCTGCATTCCACCAAAGAATCAAAAAAAAATGTCTTAATTAAAGGCTTGGAGCAGAGAGTAAAACAGGATGGCTATATCCAGAACAACACAAATTAGAGTGAGAAATTAACTGGTATCTTGCAGGATGAATGAACAGTCTGGATCCAGCATACCCCTGCTCTGCTACAGATTCCTCCACTTAATTAATGGCTATGCTGTGAGTAAGTCACTCAAAACTGAACAACCATTTTCTCATGTGTATCTGGGGTTACATTATCTACCTTGATTTTCTTAAAGTGCTGATGAGAACTAAATTAAGACTGAAAGTGAAAATATTGTACAAGGTATAATGATATGTACAAATAAGAAGTGTTTCTACAATTGCTACTATTACTGCTATTATGGAAATAACTGCCTTGGTAGAAATTATCAATGAAGACACAAGTAAAACGATAAGATGCTGGAGAAAAATTTTTGTTACCAGTAGTTTCAGAAGAAGGTCTAGTCCAAAGGCATACTCAACCAGCTGTGGTTTGAATGTCCACAATTACTTCTTGCTTTGTTCATATCCACCATCTATTTCTCCACTTTCCTGATGTTACATTTGTCTCTAACCTTTAGAATAAAGTATTATGCATCCCATGTTCTATGCCTCACACCAGGGCTTTGATTATATATATTTATTTATTTATATTTTGTTTTATCTTCTTTTTTAGGTTTTATTTTTTATTTCATTTCATTTCATTTTTCATTTTGCTCTAACTTTTTCCTTGCCAACTTTCTAATTGACAATTAGTATTTCAGGACTCAGCATGACTGTATCTTGAACATTGGCTAAAATTTACACAATTTCAGTAGCACCTGCTTCTCTGTTTCCATGCATGAGTGGGATGTGGTCTGACAGCCTGAGGACTTTTGGCTCAGAAACAATGGCAAGGAGTTATATCTTCCTTGGCTAGAATCAACTGGCGCTGTGAGCATCCTCTTAGGTAACATATGAATTGTTCATTCGCCAGAGTAGTCACTGGTTTAATCTCACTTTTATGGCTCTTTAGACATTAAACTCAAAGATTCAAGTCAAAGATTCCTAGAAAGTGCCCAAACTCTGCCTTGCCCAACCCTCCAAGTACTATGTTAACGTGATGTGCCAGTCAGTTTTCTGTCATTGTGCAAAATATCTGACATAGACATCTAAAAAGGTGGGACTATTCATTTTGGCTCATGGCTTCAGGGATTTCAGTCCATAGTCACATGGTCCTACCCCTCTGATCTTGTGGTGAGGCAGAACATCATGGAGGGAAGCACATGGTAGAGCAAAGCCACTCTCTTTATGGTGGACAGGAAGCAGAAAGAGAGAGGGTTGTGGTGGGAGACAAGTGTGCCAACACAGATTTCAATGGCATCCTCCAATTGACCCAACTTTCTCTAATGAGGCCCCACCTCCTGAAGTCTTCACCACTTCTCAATGGTGCTAGTAACTGGGGATCAAATCTCCAATACATGTGTTTTAGGGCGACATTGAAGGTCCAAATCATAAAGGTAAGTTCCACCAATCCCAGGTCTGCTGTAGGCAACAGATCAAGTGCAAAGTCCTGACTACCCTGAGCTCATCCCCCAACCTACCACTTGAGGTCCTGATGTAAATTATCACAGCCCTTAAAACTAGAAACTATCAGAAATTATTAACCCTGGATATTAAAACCAAGAGAGTTTATTTGACTCAAATTATTTTAAATTTAATTAAATAAATGCACTGAAGCAATCATTTGTTAACAAGGAATTTTACTCAAAATACACTTGGTCACTTTGCTAGTGAGACCAGGATAATGTCCATGGGCTTGCCAAATAAGAAGCTTCACAGAACTCAATATTGAAAACAGGACATATCTGAATATAACCAATACTGTAAAACTAAGGACAGGAGCAGAATTAGTGTAACTTTTTGGCTTATTTTTAAAGGCTGATAATTCTAGAGTAAACCAAATTATACAAATGAATCAATTTTACCTTAACTTATAGGCCTGCAATAAAAAAGTTGCATTATAACAGAAGTGTTTTTCAAGTCAAGACTAAGAGGCAAACAAACAATCACATGTTTAAGGAACCACAGAAGGATAGTAATTGAAAGTTGGATCTGTCAAAGCAATCAGGGCAGGAGGAACCAAGTTCCCATAGAGAAAGGACACCCAGGAAACTGACCCACACCAGCTGGAATTTCCCCTGAAGGCATCTGCTACACTAAAAGAAAAAAGGAAGAAACTAAGGCATAAGGAAGTTAGAGAAAACAATAAGTGAAACTAAAAAAAAATGAGAATGAAATGAAAAATATATATGAGCAAAAAAGAAAAAATAATAAGTGACACAACCTTGACTTAAGCTCTGACATGAAAAGACTTTAGAAATCATCACTCCTGTTCTTAAAACAAGGAAAAGCTGAACAAAGTGAAAATCAGCAACTTTTCTTGGACCCATGAGAGATCTGAGGTCTCAGGGCAAATTGAAAACAAAAATCTGCAGAGATAAACAGACACAGAAAGACATAGATAAGATCTGTTTAATTGGAGCATTCACTTCTGAGCCATAACCTCATAAGAACAGTGAAATGGTAATTTTGATGGAATATTGGAATATTGTTCAGCAATAAAAATAACATTCTTCCATTTACCAAAAGACAAGAAGAAAGTTTAAATGCATATTTTTAAGTTAAAGAAGCCAGTCTGAAGAGGCTGTGTGATTCCTTGGGAAAGGCAACACTCTAAAGACAGTAAAAAACATCAATGGTTGCAAAGGAGTTGATGGGTGAGGGAGAAAGAATGAACAGATGGAGTACAGGGCATTTCTAGGATGGTGCAATCACTTTGGGAAACTGTCAGTTACATATTAAAGATGGATATGTACTGATAATGTGATTTAGCAGTTGTTTTTCAAAATTTATGATATAAATTCAGGGGATATATTCATGGGGCAGGGGAACTATTGCTATATGCAGTGATGTAAAGTCACTAATAAAGTATTGAGCAAGAACACCTAGACACAAAAGAATATACTCCTTATGGAAAAAATGGATAAACAGTTAGGAAACAAGAAAACAAATCTATAGAATTATAAATGAGTAAATTAGCTACTTGCTGGTGGGGGTTAAGAAACAGGATAGGGACACAAGAGTCTTGAGGATGCTGGAGATGTACAGTTTCTTGCTATTGTTATGTGAACATGTATACAGTTGGTAAAACTTCACTGTGACTTATAATTACAGTGCTCAATAATAAAAATTAAAATGTTGAATATGAAAATTAATGTCATAATTGACTAATAAAATTAAACATTTATGCTATTTTGATTAATATAATGTGTGCCCTACAATCTTTAGATTTTTCAATTATTTCTGTTGAATTGAAGCTCTAAAAAAAAACTAGAGAATTTTCAATATGGGTTCAAAATGTGTCTGATCTAGTATTCCCTAAAATATATATTTTTTAATATAATAAGCAAAATGGTAATAATAAATGTTGATGATAAATAATAACTGATCAATGAAAAACAGAAAAATAAAAGAAATAGTTTCTAGAGTTAGCTCTGTCATTAAAACTCTGTGTGATCTCCTCAGTATTTATCCTAAAGAAATAAAGTGTGCATACTTTAGAAATATTTGCATACCCATGTTTATAGCAGCACTATTAACAGTATCCAAACTATGGAACCAATCTAGGTGTCTATCAGTGGATGAATGGATAAAGAAATGTGGTATGTATAGCTGATGGAGTTTTATTAGCCACAAAGAAGAATGAAATCTTGTCATTTACAGGAATATGGATGGAACTTGAGGACATTATATTAAGGAATAAGTTGGTGGGACTGCAAATTGGTGTGGCCAATTTGGAAAGCAGTATGGAGATTCCTGGGAAAGCTGGGAATGGAACCACCATTTGACCCAGCTATTGCCCTTCTCAGACTATTCCCTGAAGACCTTAAAAGAGCATACTACAGGGATACTGCCACATCGATGTTCATAGCAGCACAATTCACAATAGCTAGACTGTGGAACCAACCCCGATGCCCTTCAATAGATGAATGGATAAAAAAATGTGGCATTTATACACAATGGAGTATTACTCTGCACTAAAAAGTGACAAAATCATGGAATTTGCAGGGAAATGGATGGCATTAGAGCAGATTATGCTAAGTGAAGCTAGCCAATCCCTAAAAAACAAATGCCAAATGTCTTCTTTGATATAATGAGAGCAACTAAGAACAGAGCAGGGAGGAAGAGCAGGAGGAAAAGATTAACATTAAACAGAGACATGAGGTGGGAGGGAAAGAGAGAGAAAAGGGAAATTGCATGGAAATGGAAGGAGACCCTCATTGTTAGACAAAATTACATATAAGAGGTTGTGAGGGGAATGGTGAAAAAAACAAGGAGAGAAATGAATTACAGTAGATGGGGTAGAGAGAAGATGGGAGGGGAGGGGAGGGGGGATAGTAGAGGATAGGAAAGGTAGCAGAATACAACAGTTACTAATAGGGCATTATGTAAAAACGTGGATGTGTAACCGATGTGATTCTGCAATCTGTATTTGGGGTAAAAATGGGAGTTCATAACCCACTTGAATCTAATGTATTAAATATGATATGTCAAGAGCTTTGTAATGTTTTGAACAACCAATTAAAAAAAGGAAAAAAAAGGAATAAGCCGAATACAGAAGGTTTTCTCTCATATTTGGAAGCTAGTGAGGAAAAAGGGAAATAAAGAAGAAAGATGGGGGATCTTATAAAAATCCAAGGGAGATCAGTAGATATTAGAGGAAAGGAACCAGGAGATGAGAGATTGGAGGGTAAGGGAAAGTACTGGGAAATTATATTGACCAAATTATATTGTTATATTGTGTGTTTGAACAGTATGTTACAACAAATCCCACCATTGTGTATGACTATAATGTGCCAACAAAAATATGGAAAAAATTGCAATGCTTGACATACCATGTTGTTTTTCCACATGTCATTCTTCCCTTCTGAAACATCAAAAGATCATATAGGCAAGTGTCTTCTGCACATCTCTAGAATGTTCTGATGCTCACTCCTCAGGTACCAGGAAGAGCCTGCTGGAATAATAAGCCACACCTGTTCCCACTTAAATTGAGTCCCCAAATCGAGGCCTGTATCAGAGCAATAGGGTTGGGGTGAAGGTTAAGGCTGATGTGGTTGCTTATATTCTGTAAAAAAAAAAAAAAAAAAGACTCATGAATAGTCATGAGCTTTCCCCAGGGTAGAGAAAGATCTTCCCTTCCTAGGAGCTGCTCTCTATGAATAAGGAAGCATCTCCTAGCCATCTTCATGTCTGTCATCCTATCAACAAGTTGCTGGAGGATACTACAGGCCCATTCTACATGAATCACTTTGGGAAGAAATGGGATTTTTATGATATGACACAGCCCAATTTTACTGGCTCATGAGAACTCATAGCTAATTCTTCAGAATTTTGCTAATTAATTGATGTCCTCTCAGTTGCCTGAACATGGCTGTGATGCAGTATTTACACCACAAAAATTGGCAGCTGCTACAGAGCAGGCTTTGTTTTGAAACTTTTTTTTTTTTTGTACATCCCTAATCCAATCAGGTTTTCTGCAGAACTGTTGAAAGCCTTCCTTGGGATTAGAATTCTGACAAAAGCAAGATTGTAATAAAAAGAAAAAGGAGGAGGAGCAGTTCCACTTAGGTAATTGGAAGCTTTTACTAAAAACAGTTTTTTAAGTCTGTTCTAAAACACTATACTTCTTAACAAAAGACACAACAGACAGAATTTTTCAGGCCTCTAGAAGTCCATCCAAATTCCTCTCCAGCCATTCTCGCAATTCCTCCTTATGATTTAGTACTCAGCCCTTCTCTCCTTCCCAAGTGATGGACTTTGACTGTTCCTTGGGATTCCTTCTTCCACATATCCAGAAACTTCTCATCCTTCAAAGGAAAAATTAAATGTCCTCTCATTGCTCAGAAAATTCTTCCTTAATCATATGAAATAAAATGATTCCCACTAATTTATTATGACACTGGATGATTTTTTTTTAGTGCATTTGTCACTCTTGTTCAATGGTGTAGTTACTTTTTTCTGTTCACCTACTGGAATTTAAGCCATATCTACATTTCTTCAGGGCTGAGTAGAGAGCCCAGCATAAAAGAAATCTTTAGTATACATGTGTAAAACAAGAACTGAGGGGAAAGAGAGAGAGAGAGAGAGAGAGAGAGAGAGAGAGAGAGAGAGAGAGAGAGAGGAGAAGAGAGAAGAGAGAGAGAGAGAAGAGAGAAGAGAGAATGCAAAGGGAAAAGGAGGAAAAGGGGTGGGGAAGAAAGAAGGCAGAGAAAGAGCAAGGTAGCAGACAGAAAATAAAGTAAGGGATTCAGCCTAATAATCAAGAAATCTTTAAATTTAGAAATAGAGTTATAAGTAGCACAGCAGAAGTGGGGCAAAAAAATGTAGAACTTCATCTGTGATTAGAATAGAAACTTACGTGGTGATTCATAAGTTCATTCACTTATTCATATATTTATTCATTCAGCAATCAATTACTGAGCATCCATTTCATACCTTGACAGTAGAAACTAAAGACAAAGAGGTGGATACAATTTGAACTACCTTCAAGGACCTCTCCATATCGTGTGGAAAAGTAAACATTACAAATTCAATACAATATAAGACAAGTACATGGTAAAATAGATATTCAGGAAGAAGCAGATGAATAAATGCCCCTCAGCTGACTGAGGGGTGGTGATGGACAATCCCTCACCCCCCACTTCTCTGAGACACATGACCTATCTCCATCCAATTTCAAAGAAACAAAGGATGTCTCAAGGACTCTTGGGAAAGTAACCATTCAATAGGATGGGAAAGCATAGGGAGTCCTCATTTAACTTTGTGTCTAGTGGGTGGTCAGGAGTCTGTTTGGAAAAGGGTAGGCCAGGAGTAGGTGGAAGCTCAGAATGGGCCTTGAGGAAGAAGTAAGGGGTTCGGGCAGAGGAGCAAGAAATGCACAAAGTCTTTTTTTCTGGAGAAGAGAAATGAAAATAGCATAAAGGTGAGACAACGTGATGAAGTTTTGTTTTATTTTGTAAGACAGTTTGGCCTTGCTAGAATTTAGAGAACTGGGAATCAGAGATAAAGCTAGAATGACCAGTCTGAGTGGGACCGTATTGTGAGAGAGATGAGGAATCACCGTCCCTGTAGTTCAGGCAGTGGCTGTCTACAACTGAGCAAGAATATGATGTTACAGTTTTAAAAGCCCTTTCTTGCCTGTTAGAGAAATAATTGGGGAGTAGTGAATCTGAATATGCTTCATCTAAATTGGAAGTTTCTTTTTAGTAATCCAAAGGGAGTTGATGTTGACCTAGACCCAAGCTTTGGCCATGAGAATGGGCTTTAGATTCATAGTGCACAGGGGCTCAGGCTGAATTAAAAGCACAGCTGAGGATGGAAGGATTGTGAAGTATTTGGATTCTCTCCGAATCTCTTCTTTCCTCGCACAAATGACTGCAATGACGTACTTTAAACAAAATATCTTTACTTTCAAAGGCATTCTGCTCTTTTCCACCTCTCACCATTCTCCCCTGGAAAACATCTATTCAAATCATTCTGGGGTCAAAGAGTTACTGAGAAAGAAGCCGATGAATTCATACCCCCTCAGCAGATGCCCGCTTTCTGGATGTCAGAGACTGAAAACCCCTCATCCTCTACTTCTCTGACACACATGACCCACCCCCACCCAGTTTTAAAGAAACAAAAGGTGTCTCAAGGACTCCTTTGGAAAAATAACCATTCAATATGATGTGACTAGACTGTTTCCATGGCAATTCAAGCTTTTTTACATTGTGATAATTTCAGAAAATGGAAATTTCCTTTTGTCTCCTAATGTTGCTTCCCTTTGTTGTGTGTAGGTATTCACACTCACAGAGAGGCAGTTTGGGTCAAAAAAATAAAAAATAAAGATAAAGTAACATAAAAGGCTTCAGTCTCTCAGTTATTTTCCCACTTCATACAGCTTACTAGCCTGGGGAGACTGTTGAGCCTTTTAAGGGATGCATCAAACACAGTGTCAATATGGGAGCTGGAGAAAGGATGATTCTAGTATTTAGACATATATATGTGTGTGTGTGTGTGTGTGTGTGTGTGTGTGTGTGTGTGTGTGTGTTTCAGGATAACAGAATACTCTGCATAATACCCAATAACCCCAGATTCTCTGGAGCCCACACCCATGCCCTCAAATAGCACTTTGTCTCCAATTGAAAAACAAAACGAAACAACAACAACCACCCCAAAAAACTGTTACAAAGTCAGGGATAGGCAGTTTAGTCAGCCGTCTTTCAACCCAAAGAAACTGATACTTGATCAGGGCTGCTCAGCTCCGCATGCGCATATAAACCAAGCCTTTGAATATTGGGATACAAGTATGATTTTATGTCGGTATTTAAAAGTGGAACTATCATTGTAGTACTGATTCTCAAACATGGCGACTTTATCTTTCTCGTAACATCTACGTGGATCCGCGTGGACACTTTGGATTGACATAACTAGGGGGAAGAAAAAAGAGACAGAACCCATACCCAGTAGATAGGTGGCTAGGCTGCTTTGAAACATCCTGTGGAACTTAGGCCAGCTCCCCACAGCAGAGAATGATGTGGAGAAAAATGATACTACAGTAGCGCTGAATCTGACAAATCCTGCCTTTGACGAGACACTGGAGACATAGGGACTGTGGGTCAATCATTGGGGGGCAGATTTGCCTTCCAGGATTAAATTGAGATCATGTAACCAAGTGAGGCAGTTCATTGGCATTGAAGAGCTTCAAAAATATATCCTAAATCCCGAAAACATAGAGTGTTAGGTCTCCAAATAGGCATATAGATCCGGAAATCCACAAGACAGTTGAGTATACTCATTCATTTCATCATTCCTTGAGCATATTCATCCGTTCCGTAATCACTGAGCCACATCTCCAGTCCTTTTTTAAGAAATTTGAGACAGGGTATCTCTAAGTTTCTTAGAGCCTCCCTAAGTGCTGAGACTGGCTTTGAACTTGCCATCCTCCTGCATCAGCCTCTCAAGCCACTGAGATTACAGGTATGCACCACCATTCCCAGCTATTCATTGGGAATACTTTTTTTTCGTTTTTCAATAAATCATAGGCACTTGACTAAGTCTGAAAATTAAATAGTAAATGAAGCAAAGGTGTTCTGCTCTCATTGGTCTCCTAGTCTAGCAGGAAATAAATATAATAAGCAAATGCTTAATTAAATAGATGTTATAGTCAGCACCATGTAGGGAAAGTAAGCTTTTTGTTCTTATTTTTGTTCTTTGATCTTTAAAATAAGTGAGAGGACAACCTAGCAGAAAAAAAAAACTTCCAAGAGAAAAATGACTTTAAAATTGAGATCTGATAGATGAATTAAAAATGCTACTTATGGATCTGGAAATATGTCTTCATCTCTAGGACTCCAAGTGGTATGGAAATTGTTAAGTCAAGTCCAGGCCACAAGAAAGAGGTCTATTAAGAGCCTGCATCTAAAATGCCTTAAATACTCTTGACTTTTTAATTTTTATTTATTTATTTTAATTGAGATGTTTAAACAATCCACAAAAGGAAAATAAGGTGTTGATAAGGACAAATACCAGGCAGAATAAGAATTGAAACAAGCCTGGGGAAATTTTAAAAAAGAAATTGATATCCTCAACTGTTTAATTATATCCTTCAAGTTTATGAATCAAGAATGATTCCAATAAATATCTAGTTTAACCTTTTATCCAAGGAAACGGTTTAAATTGCCAATTTAATATATATAAGGTAGTTGTAATTTTGTAGTTAGTCTCTGTGTGCTCTATTCTGTACCATTGGTCTACTAGCTTGTTTTGGTGCCAGTACCATGCTGTTTTTGTTCCTCTTGCTCTGTAGTATAGTTTAAGGTCTGGTATAGCGATACCACTGGTTTCACTCTTCCTACTTAGAATTGCTTTAGCTATTCTGGGTCTCTTATTTATCCAGTTGAATTTCATGATTGCCTTTTGTATTTCTATGAGGAATGCCATTGGGATTTTGATCGGAATTACATTAACCTGTAGAGTGCTTTTGGTAATATGGTCATTTTAATAATATTAATTCTGCCTATCCATGAGCAATGTAGATTTTTCCATCTTCTAAGGTCTTCTTCTATTTCTCTATTTAGAGTTCTATAGTTTTCCTTGTGTAGATCTTTCACCTTTTTTGTTAAGTTGATTCCCAAGTATTTTAATTTTTTTGAGGATGTTGTGAATGGAGTAGTTTTCTTCATTTCCTTTTCAGAGGATTTGTCACTGATATACAGGAATGCCTTTGATTTGTGGGTGTTGATTTTATATCCTGCCACTTTGCTGAATTCATCTACTAGTTCTAGAAGTTTCTTGGTAGAGATTTTTGGGTCTACTAGGTATAGAATCATATAATCAGCAAATATACATGCACTGGAGAAAGGATAGCATCTTCAACAAATGGTGCTGGGAAAACTGGAAATCCATATGCAACAAAATGAAATTGAATCCCTATCACTCACCATACACAAAAGTTAATTCAAAATGAATCAAGGATCTAGGAATTAAACCAAAGACTCTGTGTCTAATAGAAGAAAAAGTAGGCCCTAATCTCCATCACAGGGGGCTAGACCCCAACTTCCTTAAGAAGACACCTATAGCACAGGAATTAAAACCAAAAATCAACAAGTGGGATGGATTCGAACTAAAAAGTTTTTTCTCAGCAAAAGAAATAATATATGAGGTGAATAGGGAGCCTACATCCTGGGAACAAACTTTTGCCCCTCACACATCAGATAGATCTCTAATCTCTAGGGTATATAAAGAGCTCAACAAGATAAGCACCAAAAAAACCCCAAATAATCCAATTAATAAATGGGCCAAGGACCTGAACAGACACTTCTCCGAAGAGGATATACAATCAATCAACAAATATATGAAAAATGCTAATCATCTCTAGCAATCAGAGAAATGCAAATTAAAACTACTCTAAGATACCATCTCACTCCAGTAAGAATGGCAGCCATTATGAAGACAAACAACAACAAGTGCTGGTGAGGATGCGGGAAAAAGGTACACTTGTACACTGCTGGTGGGACTGCAAATTGGTGCACCCAATTTGGAAAGCAGTATGGAGATTCCTTGGAAAACTGGCAATGGAACCACCATTTGACCCAGCTATTCCTCTTCTCGGACTATGCCCAAAGGATCTAAAAACAGCATACTACAGGGACACAGCCACATTAATGTTTATAGCAGCACAATTCACAATAGCTAAACTGTGGAGCCAACCTAGATGTCCTTCAATAGATGAATGGATAAAAAATGTGGCATTTATACACAATGAAATATTACTCAGCACTAAAAAAGAATAAGATCATGGCATTTGCAGGGAAATGGATGTCATTAGAGCAGATTATGCAAAGTGAAATGAGCCAATCCCAAAAATAACAAATGCCGAATGTCTTCTCTGATATAAGGGGGAGACTCAAAATGGGGTAGGGACAGAGAGCATGGGAGGAAGATTACCTCTAGATAGGGAAAAGGAGTGAGAGGGAAAGGGAGGGAGAAGGGGAATAGCATGGATGGTGGAAGGAGACCCTCATCATTATACAAAATACATACATGAAGTTGTGAATTTGGCATCAACATCTTATATACAGAGATATGATAAATTGTGGTATACAGGTGTATTAAGAATTATAATGCAATAATAATAATAATAATAATAGATCTCATGAATATAAATAAATAAAAAAATTAATAAAAATTGTCAATTTAAAATAAGAGATTAACCAAGTATTGAGATGAGCTAAGATGCAATGGTTGTCCAGAAGTCTTACAAGTTATAGGATCCCAAATCAAAACACTGGTTGGTTATTTTGTTTTGTGGCTCCTGTGTAGAAACATGGATCTAGGATGTGAGAAAACAGTTGAAACATTCTTCTAGATAGTACCATTCCTGTTGTTTCTTGCAGTCATGCTTTTTGTATATCTATAAATATTTTGCATGCTACTCCATAGGTATTTTCATAATTTTTGCATGATATAGGCGTGCACACAGAAAAATATACAAATCACGGGTATGGTCCCAATAAATATTCACAAATGCACTTATATGACTGTCGGTCTGATTAAGCAAAATACTACCAATATTCCAAAAACCACCTCTGTGACTCTTCCCAGTTAAAACTGCTAACAATGGTTTTCTTTGTATCACAGTCATTTAGGTCAGTCTTTAATGGAACAATATAGTATTTTTTTATCTGTGTCTGTCTTTTCTTACCCAAAGTTATGTGGTGAGAGTAACTCACCTTTTTTTTTTGCATGAAATAGTTATCCATTTGCATAATTATATCATACTTTATCCTTTCTTTTATGGCTTTTTTGGGTTGTTCACAGTTTTGGTTTTCTATATTACCGAGAGCATTTCTGTACCTATCTGTGAGTAAATGTGTTTACCCATTTCTGTTAGGAATATAGCCAAGTCTATAGAATAGTACCTCATGCATTTTGCATATAACTATCTTTATTGATCTGCTAATTATATACTTCCAATAGTAGCGTATGAGAGTTCTACTTGGTCCACATCCTCACCAACATTGTGACCTTACCATTTAATGAACACGGTCAGTCGATGTGTTAGACAGGTTTGCATTGTTGTGACCAAAATTCCCGACAAGAAAAACAGCTTAGAAGAGAAAAAGTTTATTGGGGATAATGGTTTCAGAGTTCTCAGTCTTTAGGTGGCTGAATCCATTGCTGTGGGCCCAAGATGAGACCCATGAGGGAAGGGCCCAGCAGAAGAAAGTAGTTCAGCTCATGGTAGGGTTAAGAAGCAGAGAGGCCAGAGGGACACAAGGAAGATGAACCTTTCCAGGAACCACCACTTCCAGCCACGCTCACCTGCCTGTAATGACCACCGAGTCCATTCAAATTAGGAAGGGCTCATTAGGTTACAGCTCTATGATTCGATTATCTCACCTTGGAACATTCCTGAATTAACATGGGAGGGTTTTGGTGGTGGCAAGGATATGGGGGTGTGGGAGGTCACCTCAGGTTCAAACTATAACAGTTGGTATCTAATAAAATAGCATTGCTATTTATTTGTTTTGCATTTTTTCATGATTAATGAAATTTAGCACATATTGATTTCATTTCAATATCTTACCTTATAGACTGCTTTATTAAGTCTATTCACCACTTTGATATTCGGTTTTCTGTGTTTAATATTTTTTTTTATTTTATTTTGGTTACAAATGTATTTATTTATTTATTTTTCTATTTATGTATTTCAAATAGATGTGCTGCAAAGTCTTTTTTCACATAGTGGCTTACCTTTTGACTCTTATTACGTATTTTAATAAAAATGTGTTTTTAATTTTCATAGTATAATTTACTTTTTAACTTAAGGTTAATGTCTTTTGTTTACCATAAAAACATCTCTACCTACTCCAGATTCATGAAAATTTGTTTCCAGGTCATGTTTTAGACACTTTTTGATTTATCTTTCATATTTCTATCAATAATCCACCTGAAAATGATTACTTTTTTTCACATTTTGAAGTGAGACTAAGATTCCTTCCCTATTTTCCATTAATAATGTCAAATGAATTAATTTATTGTTATGGAATGACACTTTTTACTACTGCACTGTGGTCATTTATTTGTCCTAAATAATTATGCATGGCCACAATTGAATTCATTCTTTTATTTGTTATTCTATTTTTGTTTCAGTATCATGCTATATTAAATATAATACTTAATTATAAATTGACTCATATACTGAGTCTTGACATATGGTAGTTAGATAATGCAAGTTCTTTAATTTTGTTCTTATTCTTCAATTTTTTTTGTCCTTTGGATTTTACATAAATTTTAAATTCTACTTATCCATTATCCAAAACATATTACCAGTATTTAGAAGAGCATTTAAAGTACAGATTACTTTATGGAAAACTGATATTGTTAAAATGTTTATCTCTTTCAATGTAATGAGATATATCTCATCAAGTTTGGAGGTAGGACTTTGTGAATTTTAATTTCCATCAAACATTTTTCTTTTATATGTGGTTATTTTAAAGGTTAATATTTAATTTACAAATATTTTTGTATTTTTTAAATTAATTAATTAATTTGTTCTAATTTGTTATACATGACAGCAGAATGCATTTCGATTCACAGTACACAAATGGAGCAAAATTTTTCATTTCTCTGGTTGTACACAAAGTACAGTCACACTATTTGTGTCTTCATACATGTACCTAGGTTAACAATATCCATCTCATTCCACCATATTTCCTCCCTTCCTCTCACCCCCTTTGCCCTATCCAAAGTTCCTCCATTCCTCCAATACTCCCCCCGAAATTCCATTTTGGATTAGCATCTACTTGTCAGAGGAAAACATTTGGCTTTTGGCTTTCTGGGATTGACTTACATTTAGCATGTTATTCTCCAATTCCATCCATTTACCTGCAAATGCCATGATTTTATTCTCATTTAATGCTGAGTAATATATCATTGTGTATAAATACCACAGTTTCTTTATCCATTCATCTATTGAAGGGCATCAGTTTGGTTCCACCATTTATCTATTGTGAATTCTGCTTCTATAACCATTGATGTGGCTGTGTCACTGTAGTGTGCTGTTTTTAAGCCCTTTGGGTACAGACCAAGGAGTGGTATAACTGCGTCAAATAGTGGGTCCATTCCAAGTTTTCCAAGGAATCTCCATACTGCTTCCAGGTTGGTTGCATCAATTTGCAGTCCCACCAGCAGTGTATGAGCGTACCTTTTCCCCCACATCCTCATCAACACTTACTGTTGCTTGGATTCTTAATAACTGCCATTCTGACTGGAGTGAGATAAAATTTGAGTTTTGATTTGCATTTCTCTAATTACTAGAGATGTTGAACATGTTTTTTTTTCCATATATTTTCTTACTGATTGTTTATCAATAAAAGAAATATTAGGCCCAAATCTTCATCATGTCAGAGTAGGCTGCAACTTCCTTAACAAGACTCCTATAGCACAAGAAATAACATCAAGAATC
Source organism: Callospermophilus lateralis (assembly GCF_048772815.1). Lineage (NCBI taxonomy): Eukaryota > Metazoa > Chordata > Mammalia > Rodentia > Sciuridae > Callospermophilus > Callospermophilus lateralis. Next base: position 16,086,831 of record NC_135306.1, read on the forward strand.
AATAAATGGGACAGATTCAAACTGAAAAGTTTCTTCTCAACAAAAGAAACAATCAATCTGGTGAAGAGAGAGCCTACAGAATGGAAGTAAATTTTTACCTCACACACATCAGATAGAACACTAATCTCCAGGATATATAAAGGGCTCAAAAAACCTTAACACCAAAAAAGCAAATAACCTTATCAATAAATGGGCTAAGGAACTGCAGAGACAAATATTTAAGTAATTTTAGTTACATTTTATTTGTTATGGTTTGGATGTAAGGAGTCCCCCAAAAGTTAATGTGCGAGAGAATGCAAGAAGGTTCAGACAGAAATTATTGGATTGTGAGAGTCTTTTCCCAGTCAGTGAATATATTTCCTGATAGAGAGTAACTGAATGATAACTGAAGCGGTAGGGTGTGGCTGGAAGATGTGGGATTGGGGCATGGTTTGGGGGTATATATTTATATGTAGCAAGTGGGGCTTTCTCTTTCTGATTACTGATCAAGATGTAAGCTGCTTCCCTCTGCCATACCGTACTGCCATGATGTTCACCTTAAGCCCTGAGAAATGGAGCCAACCTTAAGATATCTGAAACCATGAGCCCTCAAATAAACTTTCCTCCTCTATAGTTGTTCTGTTCAGGTCTTTCAGTCACAATGGCAAAAAAACTGATTGAAACATTATTATTAAGTTGACTGTGGGCAAACAAATAGATTGCATATTATTTGAATCCATTGAAACGTTTAGAGAGTTTGTTGTCTACTGTGTGGTTGATATTTCTAAATGTTTCTTCTGCTCTTAAAAAAGTATTCATTTTTTGATTATTTGGTCAAACATTCTTTTTTATAAATTTAATGTGTATGTTAATTTTGTTCTTTAAATCTTTTGAGTCTTTACTGATTTTTGATTTGCATATTTGTTCTGTCATTTCTGAGAGATATGTTATAATTATTTCACTAAGAAAGTGAACTTTTCTGTTCTTCTTTAATCTACTTTTCAGATATTAGAAGAGCTATGTAATTTTCTTCAGTTCATAGTTGCATTTTATATGGTTTTGTCTCATCATTTTCAATGTGTCATGCCCTTTGGTTAATATTTTCTGTTACAAGAAGCATGTATATTTTAGTCCCTTCTGAGACTTGTTCTTACCTTTTGAATGGTATTGCACTTATATTTAGTGTAATTACTAAAAGTTCTGTGTTTGCTTCGGTCCTCTTCCTGTCTGTGTTCAGTGGCTTCATTTACCTTATGCCATGTTTTGTTTTTCATCATTTAGACTTATCATCATTTAGACTGACTTCTCTGTACTCCTTGTTCTCTGGAATTTTGTCCCCTCAAATCCCAGCTTCTTAGTAACTCTTAACACAGATTTGCATTTCCTTACCTCTGTAGCAAAGGCAAAATGTGGACTCAGCTGCCTAGTAGTACTGCTTTCTTCCCACCTTCCCCAGCTCTGTCCATATTATTTTAATGTGAACATGCCTTGGGGGATGATACAGCTTCAAATAAGAGTGTCTCCCTTCTTGAGATCTTAGCTCCCAAACCCTGCCTCCTATGGCACCTACCCAATGGTGCAGTCATGTGGATGTTTGTGTTATTGCTGTATTTATATTATATTTAAGTATTAAAATTCAGAAGGACTCACATAAACTAGTTTCCCACATCTAGAAACTTGTATCTTACATTTTAGGACATTGGAATCTATCCATTTGACCTCTGAAGGAACACCTTGTTCACCCTCTTCCCGCTAAATTCATACCATTTCCTGGCCTTTATAGGCCTCAGGTTATACTCCCTACCCTTCAGTCTCTGTCTTGTCCTTCCATCTTCCATATTACTGTTGGAGCCAATGACACATGATTAGATCAATGGCTGGAGTCAGTGTGAGGTTTCACGTTCTGATTGTGGTAGAAGGATAGGCCTGACTTTTCCCCCATTCTGATAAGTGGCTTTCTCATTTAGAACCAGTTCTAGTCTGAATATTCATGTCCCTCAACCCAAATTCGTATGTTGAAATTCCAATCCCAAAGTTATGGGATCAGGGTTGTGGGACCTTTGAGACGTCAGGAGGAGAAGGCCTTCAGGCATGAGATTGGTGTCCTTTTTTCTAAAAGAGCCATGAGAAAGACTCCTTGCCAATTCCCCTGCTGTGAGTAACAGCAAGAAGGCAGTTTATGAGTTGGGAAATGAATCCACTGGTATCTTAATCTTGGACTTTCCAGCCTGCAGCACTGTGAGAAATAAAGTTTTGAGTTTTATCAGCCACCCAGTGGATGATACTTTTATTACTTACAGCCACCTGAACAGACTAAGACAGAACTTGTGTGCTAGTTTCTTGAAGATTTCAAGATACCCTTGAAAAACATTCAAAGCATATGGTATTAAATGAATAATTTTATTCTTCTGAAATCAATCCCTTCTTACAAGATGGTAATTTGACTTTTCAAGCACATCTCCAGGTTTACATTTATGACTCTGGATCACGTATATCACAGCATCCTTTATCTTTCCAGAGTTAGTGGGAAGAAAGTTTATTAGCCTTAGTTTCTCTGGAAGCCCCTTTTAGTTAATAGCTGCATCCAGAAGAAGCTGTGGCTTCGGAATTTTTCCAACAATCTCAAACTTCCAACAGCCAAATTTGAGAATTCTAAATATTTGTATGGGCTCAAAGACAGTTTAGCCTATGACATGAACTTAGCCACAAATTACAAGAGAGATAAATCACTCATCCTAAAATAGTTAACTGGCCCAAACAGAAATCAAAAGGAAAAGTCCTTACATGGGCATTCAAGCTGTTCCATCTCATGGAACTGAAGCAAAACCCCTTTGAAACTAAAACCTGCAAATTGTTTTTAGCTCTTGAGCTTTCTCATGCTGAGAATGGAAACTAAAGAGCTATACTCTGGTCCAAGGCGGGTCCAAAGAACTGAACTGTGATATATTCTCTGGCTAACATAGTCTAGCTAAATCTGCATATGCATATTTCCTGGCTTTTGATTCTATAAATTATAACCACTGCTGTAAAAATGGGTGGAGAAACAATGTAGCTGCTTCTCTTCAGTTGATCAAACTGCATTAAACTAACATTTCTGTTTACATTATTTGCTTATTCCTTATGTGGGCTGATGAGTGAATCCATCCAGCCAAGACCCACACAGATTCTCTGACTTGGATGCCAGTCACAGTACCTGGCAATTCCTTAAAAAATGAATAGACAGGAGAATGAAGGAGCATTGTAAAGTGTTTCCATTTACATAATTTTACTCAGGTCTGATTAATAACTAAGACTCAAAAATATTAATATCTAGCAACAGATTCTATTTTAGATTTTTTTTCCTATACCATTGTTTAATAATGCATTCTTGTTGCTTTCATAAAGATTTTTACAAAATGCATTATATTAAATCTCCACTTCTCCACTTTTGGGACCTATATTATCAGTTTCATATTAGAGCTGAAACACTGAGATTCAGAAATTTGATATCTTGAGTATAGTCCCTAAATCTAAGTTGCTATTTTTCGTAGACCTGGACATGATATCTAATAATTCTCTATTTGGAGATTGTGACTATTGCTCAGCAATAGAACACATGTTTAGCTTGCACAGAGTTCTGGGTTCAATCTCCAGAACTGAATCAATGAATGGATGGATGGATGAATATTCTCTATTTAAAAAGCTTACTCATTTTTCTTGAACTATATGAATTGCATCTTTTTTTTAAAATTTTGGAGTTCGCTCACATAATACCAAAGTGACAATAAGAGTGGCCTTATGACAGCAGGAACAACAGTAACTTCATCACATATAGGTAAGATAAAGAGTAAAATGAAATTCATATCCAGGTGGACTGGCTTCCAGAGCACCAACTCCAGGCCTCTGCTATGAAACTTTCCCCTTGCTTTGCCCTTGATCTCTGAGGGGTCCAATGACCTTCTCAACATTCTTCCATTCTCTAGGCCATTACTATTAATCAATACCAAGTTCTCCTTCACCTTGGATCATAAATCACCGGGCTATCCTAGTGTTGCTAGGTAATGGTTCTGATGAGTTAATTCGTACCAAGGAGTGAATGAATAATGATGGTTTCATAAGTTTTCCACTTGGGAGTCTGCATTTTAAGGAGGGCCACAAACACTGCTCCAATGAAGTGTGGAATGTGGAACTTTCTAAGACTATTTTCAGCCAGATGAAGAGAGAAGAAATATTTTGTCAGAAAGGGGTTTAAGCTGCTCAAACTTTGTTATTTGAAAAGAAGAAAAAGGGAGAAAATAAAGGGGATAGCATTTGAAGTTAGGAAGAGTGAGGCAAGATAAGCTAACCCCTCAGTGACAGATGATGGTGAGCCGTACTTGGTCCAACAACAAAGGGAATTCCTGGTTACCATTCACCCCAGGAAAGATTGCTGCATCTGTTCGGTCGCTCCTCTCCAGCAGATGTTCATCTCATTTTCAGATCATTAAGACAGTCAGAGAAGGTTTCTGACATCCAGGATGCAACCACCTCCCTTGGACTTGCAGCTCCCTTGCAGGATTCCAGAATCTTAATTTATCCTTTCATGGATGGTTCATGTCCTGCTGTAAAATTCTGACACTTAAACCAATTGCAGTGAAAAAAAAAAAAAAGTCAACAGAAAACTTAGGAAAGATTTTTCATTCTCTCAGAAAGCCTGCCTTAATAAGTTTGCTAGATACAGGCATATAGAAGGTTCTCCTCCTTTAAGAGCATGCTGATTTCCTCCCTAGAGCTGTCTCAAGGGGAGTCTATGATGCAAGATTACATACTGTTGACTCACTGCACATCTGGATAATAAAACTGTGCCCCATGAAAGTTCCTGGTGGGAGATTTGATGTCATTAACCATGAAAGAAAACCCCCACCCACCGAGGGATTCTGAAGTGAGAGAAAGAGAAAAGCAAAAAAACAGAATGATGACGCAAGTGCCCTCTTTCTTAGTGACTCCAAAGTTCTCTCAATCTCTATTGAAGTATTCTTTGGCTAAAGAGGTTTTCAAACACTCAGCCCAGACCCAAGGCCTAAGTGGGAAGCTTTCTGCATCTCCCTTGATGAATATAGCAACCTTAGTTCCATTAGAACTCTGTGGCAGGCATGGCAAGATCTGACCTGCCCAGGACAAGCCCTAAGAGGAAGAATCTGCTCAGGGCCTGGAAGACCAGAAATAAAAAAAGCATGCCAAACAGAAGAGAGCATAAATCTTCACTGCTGGTCATTTAAATCTTGGACATGGTAATAAGATTAGTAACACTTCCTCCCTTGGTAAAAACTAGGGAGAATGGATAAAGGTCAAAAAATATATATTATGTTTTCTTAATAAGTAAGTCAAATGAAAGCACATTGATGTTTTATTTATTTATTTTGTTTTTTTTTCCTTAGGATATGACTTATAAATTCAGAAATACTTTTCCATTAGAAAGTAGAGGTAAGTTTGCAAAGTACAAAATCTATACTTTCCTATTAGTTTAATATATTGACAGGACTTCTCTAAAACTTAGTTTTCCTTTTCTTCCACCTAATGTCTCAAGATATTTATCTGTGGAATGAGGAATGATTATACCTACTGCGTATGGAGATTCAGAGTGATAAATTTAACAATGCATTCCAAGGACTCAACACAGTGTCTGGCACATAGTTTATGGTTAAGACTTGGTGGCTTTCAAATCAAATATGTGTTAAATTCCTAGTCCACCCACTATGAACTGTATGAGTAAATCATTTAGTTTATCTGTTCCTTAGTCGTCTCATGTGTACCATGCAGATAAATAGATAAGGCTATATTGAGATATAAAAGAGAAGTTTAACACAGAGTTCATACTAGTCACTCAATTAGTAGTTACTGTTATTATTAACACTACTTGAAACCCATTTTATGTATGCAAGTTCCTTGTGTTTTTATCTATATGTTAGCAGAGTTGGGTTTAAAACAGGTAAGACTATATATGTAAAAATTATACAGAAAAGAAAACTTAAAAGCTTGAAAGCCAATCACATTTATCTTTTGGAATATGCTAGTGCAATATTTTAAAATATATATTGGTTATATATAGCAGAGCATAGTAATTCATGGTTTAGAGTCATAAAAACCGAAGTCTAGACTCTATAATCTATGTAAACTTGAGCAAGATATATAACCACCATGACTCATATTGTTCATTTATAATATGTGGATAAAATTATCCATTTTGTAATATTTTATTGTGAGGATAAAATACATTACATATTTAACTATTTAGAAATATGGTAAGGACATAGTAAGCTACTCCCAAATATTATGCCCTCACATGTCTCTTCATTTCTTTCCCTTTGTAAATAGTAGTTAATGAGTAATAGTATACAAGATTGTATTCTTCATTAGTCAATTCAATTTTTAAATTAATTCATGTTGTTCCCTATGTGCCACATTAAATGACATGACTAGTGTGTCAGGCATTTATGATCAGGGATGAAAATATAAGCTTCTTTGTAAGACCCAGATAGGATCACAACATCTTTGATTTCTAATTGATCGAATTAGTGCATAGACTAATTGACTCGAAATTCAGTGATGGATCTTTTTGTGAGCACAAGTTGATGTCATTACTCTTGCAGAGAGTAATACTGCATAAGCTAAATGTAAGCTCTAATTCATTTTAAGATCGGATTATATCCTTTTCAGGAGATGCTAATGTTGCCCAACACATTCTCTCCAAACTGGCCAAAAATCCCTGTACATTTACCTTACACAAATCACACTTTCAGGAAGGAAGAGATCCCACTGACAAACTAAGATCAAATTTCTGTAACTTCCTGTCTGTCCAGCAGCTTATTCACCACCTCTGGAAAGGCTCTCTGAAGAAGTCTTGGCTTTGCTCAGGTCCCTTAAGATGAGAGACCCCTGTGTCAGCTACAGGTGTTAATACCTGTTTATAACTTCCTTGATCCTTCTAAGAATTACATTTTCCTGCCTGCTTTTCATTTCCCTACTTCAATCCCATAGACTTTCAGCTGAAAAATCCTAGTCTTCTGAGACTTCTCTGTCATTTCCTTGCTTCTGAATACACCAAACTTTCTTCTAAAGGGGATGAATATAATACTGTTTTATCTCTCTACTGCAGTGCTTCTCATTCATTTATTCAAAGCTGCCCTGTTTGTTTAAATCGGATGGCCTCAATTTTCAAAGGGATAAGGTACTTGTTCACTTAGAATCCATCTAAGTAAACAAAAGAAGAAACTTCTTACTGGCTTTTAAAGAGACTTACTGAGTTAGACTCAGAAGTCTTGGTATCGAATGGGGATTGTGAACCCTCTCTATAAAAACCAGGGTTTATTTTCTGCCCATTGCCTGTTCACTGTTTTATTGTTTGTTTCAGTGCATGTAGGAGAGTTCTCACACTGCATGCCCTGACTGCTTCTGCTTGCATAAAACATGATGCTCTCCCTCGAACAATGCTGGAATACATTACATAAATTTCCCTTTGATATCCAGTATGTTTTCTGCTCTAATAGAATCTGAGCAGAATCACATCTCCTTTCCCCGAGTGTTCCTGATGTGCTTCATAACTCTCTCTTCTGTGAATCCAATAACCATCTCCAAGCCATTAGAAAGGGTACTTTTCAATGAAGGGTGGAAGTAGCTCACTAAGGCAGAGCCAGAGATGATCTGGCAAGTAGTTGCACAATAGCGTAAGGGGCACCATCCAAAGGATTAGGAAGCTGCACAATCAAGATTTTCCCTACAAATTCTTGCTGTATGGAGCATCCTGGCCATAATGTAGGTGTACCTTCTCATTTCAAGCCTGGTCATAACAGTTTCAATTTGGATTCCTTTCTATAGAAGGATTTGCTTTTAATTTACCTCACCGGCACTCTAAAATACCATGTCTCTCAAACTTTAGTAGAGGTGCACCCTTTTCATCAACTTCTTTTGCAACTAGGGGTGGTCTGTTATGAAAATATTTTGGAAAGATTTTGCTTTTTTGATGAAATAAGGGAAAAAATCATAGAAAGATGCTACCCTTTAACAGTGAAAATGTTTCCGAAATGTCTAAAGCCAAGGTTTCAATGCCCTCACTGATCTTAAGACGAAGACCAAGGTCATTGTTGACCCCTGCCCTGATATTGTTGAAATGGAAACACACACACACACACACACACACACACACAATGACAACTGCCTACCTTCTGATGTTTTGTTATATTAGGAAATATAAATAAATAATATAATATAATTTTCTTAAGCCAGGTGTACCATTTTTTGACTCATTTTATTAACTGCAATGAAAAGTATTTGTTACAACTATTATGCCTTCGTGAGTAGAACAGATTGGCTTAAAATCTGAGGACTTTCATGGTCTTTAAATCCATTATTCCAAATACCTTGGCTTGATACAGGACTGGGGAAGCCTCAGCAAATCATAAGACCCAGTATCTTAGGAAGGAATGAAGTAGAAATAGTTTTAGACCGGTGACGTCTCTGCTTTCTTCACTCAGTGTGATTTGGAGAACTAACTCAGATACTGGGATCTCAGAAATTTTAAAGCTAGCTCTGCAATGAAAGTCGGGTGGTGGTGGTGAGGATTTTCTGACTCTTACATAGATTAGACTCCAGATCTCAGGATGATAAGGATGATTCCTCCTAATCTTAAACTCTGTAAGATCAGGTTCCAATTAGAAGCAGTTACCATGGGCCAAAGCGACCTAGAGTTGTCATGAGCAGTGCAGACTTGGAAGTCTGATGTCACCCAGATGTCAGTCAAGAGGTGAACCTGGGCAGAACTCTCTGGAAACGTCCCTGGACTCCCAGTAAAATTGGAGGGCAGAAGTTATGGACTGTTCTTCTCCTCACTGTAAAGACCCACTTTTTCCCTTGAGGGTGATCCCTTTTCCCTCTTCCCAACTCTTCAACAGACTCAACCTGCCGCTCAGAAAAAGAAAGAGAGAGAGAGAAAAAAAAAAAGAAATTTAAAGTTAAGTTTGAATTTTAGTTACATAACCTCTTGGTACTGAAGTTTGGCAATTTCATCTCAGCACCTAGAGTTCATTAGGAGATTATAATTACTAGATATTCTCCACGGCAATGTCATCATCAAGGTGTCCAGGTGAGGTTTAGGGTCCTTGGTGTCCTGACGAAAGAATTAAGCAGAACACACAAAAGTCACAGGCAAAGTACCTTGAAGGTGAAGGTGGCAGTGGACCTCCTTAAGATACAGCAGCGTGGAACAAGCAAGAGAGAGAGGCTCAAGGACCCAATGTCTAGAAATTAGTGTCATATGCTGAACTGTGAGGTATTCTCTTCTCTGTACAGACTGGATTGAAGACGTTACCCCATTTGCTCCCATTGGTTACTGATAATACCTGACACTAAGAGTGTCCAAATTTCCCCCATTGTTCACTTTAGAAAACCTAATTAGAATATAATCTACTTTACCCCTATTGGTCATTTTAGAATACCAAGTCTGTGGCGCAGTTATTATGGGTGATAAGTCCTCAGAGGAGGGAGTTGTCATGGTAATGAGACTTCTCATAATCAGAGACATGATGACTCATCTCCTTGTCTTGTCCTCCATAGGCATTTTCTTATGCCCAGCCTCTACCATTTTAGTGTCCTTGAACTTCCACCTAACAGTGAGTATGCAAAACAGTCCACTGGTATCTACAAGTTTATGTTAGTGTTGTTAATGCCTTTCATTCATGGTATTCATTTTTCTCCAGCTAATTTTTCTCAACAGCATGAGTTCATGATTAAATAAATCAGAGATCATGTTTCTGTGGCTTTTAGATAAATTCATTCTGCAATCTGTTTTTTTAAGAGATTTTTTTTATGGCTGTGTTACTGTTTTGTTTGTTTTATTTTCTTTAAAAGAAATGGAATTAGTCTCATAATATCCGTCTATCTGTCATGGGAGAAGAGATGGCCCCAAAGAAGAGTTCCTAGAGGGGAGGGGGAATTCAATTCAGAATCAGGGAAGCTCTTGCATACAGTGACAGAAACGAATTTCATTCAGTACATGCCAAACAAAGGAATAGACAGAGGTTTATTTAGGAAGTTATTTATTTCAGGGAGAATATGGGCTATGTACAAAGTGAGATGCCCCTCCTCCGGCTGGGGCTTCAATATTTATTGAAGGGCAGTAGTTTAGGGATGGATGGGAGAGTGGAACAAGGTGAAGCTGGACAATGTCTCACAGTTTTTCCCTGTGTTTGGGTGTTTCCCTCATTTTACAAGGGCACAAGCCAAGGGCATGTTGCTCAAGAATTGCAATTGTTCCTGAACACTTTATGCATCTCAATAGCTCATGGGTATTACCTTTGAGACTCATTATATCTCTCTCTTTATCCCAAATTCCTATCTCATATCTAGGTTCTATTTTGAAAAATCAATCTTTTGGGCAATACTGAGCCTACATTCTTTGATGACACTGTCATGCAGAGGAGAGGTTCTGCTGCCCCATTTAGATCCAGCTCAGATATGCCACTTACCACCCTGCTGGAGAGAACCACTTCAATTGCATAGGCTATTTATTTGGCAACCTAGTTATTTGAATTTTAAACCTTGAAACTGAAAATTATTAAGATCTTTTCTAACTCTAAAATTGACTCCAAAGACCTGTATGTTGTAAGATGAATATGTGAAATCATTAGAAGGACTGGTTCATGGGCTGTAGGAGATGATGTCTTAATACCCTTTGAGCTCTAATATTCTAGCATTCTTTGACAAGTTAAGTTGTTCCTGAGATTTTGATATATTACTTGACATGCTATTGGGTACACTGGCCTTGAGCTGGTCTTAGAAGTGAGCAACACTTCACGTGTCACCATTGATCAAGGATGAAAACATTGATGGGTTAAAGTCAGGGGTTGCAGGTACACCCTTCCCTGCAGTTCTAAATAAACACCATCCTTCTACCCAGGGCTAAGCCAGTGTTTCTTAAGGCATGTTTGTAAATGTGTTTATAAAGCGAGAACCTCCAATCCATCAGCCCTCAAAGAGCTAATCAATATATTCCAATCTGATCTCAGAGAAGTTTTGCCGCTGGGAAGTTTAATTTATTTCAACTCATGGCCATGAAAAAAATGAGCAGCCGAGGCATTTTGACAAAGTAGAAAAAGTGGCAGTGTTGTATCTAGCACCAGTTCCATTTCAATTTTCTATTTTATCTGAACAAATCACTCCACTGAATGGAATGACCATGAAAACCAATCAGGCATGGGGCTAGTCTATGGGCCAAGGTAGGAAGAAGGAGTGTGTGGATGGCAGCGGAAAAAGGCACTGTTACTCATAGACCACGTTCTCTGTTAAAACACTCCTTCTAGAGAAGAAATAGGAAGCCCGGGAAAGGGTTTTGGTGTATAATATACTGGATAAATTTCATTTTAAGAGCATTCGTATCTGGATATAATCACTTCCCATAGCTAGGGTGTTTGCCCCTGAAAAATAAATTCCCCTGATGTCTGTAAGGGATGGTTATCAAGTGCCATTTCCCTTTTAGAGTTTGGCACAGTAATGACATAAATAAATCCCAAGAGAGCATTTCTTATTTTTATGCACCCAAAATAGAATCCAGGTCTATCATATACTGAAAGACAGCATAGCTTTCTGCTTGGCCCCAAGGGAAATATGCAGAGTGGCAGAAATGGAAATGTGTTATCCTGGGATCCCTGCTACTTTACAGACTGCATCAGAGGAATATGCTTGCATAAATGATAGGCAGTCCCTACTTTTTTATGCATATTCAATAAATGATAATGTCCATTGTCTTTAAAATGCAAAGAGGTAGGATCCAGAAGACAAAAGATAAAAGGGAAAAAGACTAAAGCAGGGCTAATGGAAAGGAGGCACTTTTAAGCAATATTTGTTCAAGAAGATTTATCCAGAAAATAGATAGCAGAGTTATAGCAGAGCTCCAGAAAACATCAGTGGAACTCAGCATCTGGAGAGGCAGACCTCATTTCTACCAGCCAAGGCAGAAAAGGAATGAGATTTCCTGATTTTCTCTTGGACCCTAGACTGATCACCATAGAACCGGGGGGGGGTGGGTGGGGGGGGTGGGCAGAGAACAAAATGAAAACAAAGCCATGGAACTGGAGGTGGTAAACCATGACCAGGAAAAGTAGTCAGATTTCTTTGGAAGCCCATCTGGATCACAGTTATGGCCATATAGGAATACTGCTTACGGGTTACTATGGCAATGGGTCATGGAAAATGAAGCACTAGAGTCAAGACAATACAATTAGCTCCAGGTACCACACTGCTACCCATTTCCAATGTGAATTAATTCCTTTGCAATTGTGTTTCCTCATCTCCTAAATAAGGTCATTGAATTGATACTTTCCCTATGCCCCATGTTTCAGCAATGTCATGAGCCTCATCTGTGGTCTCCAAACAACATCACTTCTGCATTTTTCTGTTTTCTGTTAGAGGCACTAGCATGTTGGATAAGTGAATTACTTTTTAGAATGACAATTTGGAACCAGGACTGGTGTGCATACCTGTAATACTAGGAACTCAGGCAGCTGAGGCAGGAGGATTGCCAAGTTTGGGGTTAGCCTGGGCAACATAGAAAGATCCAGTCTCAAAATAAAAATGAGAAATCCAGGAATATGGTTCAGTGGCCATGCATCCCAGGTGCAGTCTTCATTACCAAGAGGAAAAATAAAAGGTTCATTCCCATTTTATAAATTTAGACCTTTACAACTCTCTTTCACAAGGAGAGGGTATGATGATGTGCAATCAGTATAGGACTCATTTAAGGCACTTATATTGTTTTATTCACAAATTTCCAAAAGATCACTCAAAAAGTGATCAGCTTTAATACACTTTATCAAAAGAAGTAATTTATCTATGGCACTAAGTGTGCACTCATGAGAATCTAACTCATACTTATATTCTACAAAAGTAGTTATGGTTGCCTACTTATTCAGAAAGAATTAAATCGATTGAATAATCTGTGATTGATCAGTCTATTAATTTCTAGATCATTGAAGTACAACAAAATTTACATATTACAGTGTAATGGGTTTTTTTTTGGTAAAAATATCTAAAACAATACTAAAATTATACAAACAAAATGATATTCAAGTGTAATAAAATGACACTTGTCATTTGTTTTAGTTCTGTCAGATTGTTATTAAATAATTGTATCTTGATTTTTTCATTCTATTCTTAGAAGGATCAAAACCAACTAGAGGAGGCCAAGTAGAATGTGAGTAACTTGAAAGACAGGAAATAAGTCATATTAAAATTTAAAATAAGAAGAAGAAGTAGAAAAAGTTGGAGATTTTAACCTGCTATCATGACTTGCCCCTACACTTCCTATGAGAGAAAATACACAGGAGGAAATATATATGAATGAAGGAGGTAGCCTTCAGCTTTTTGGGGAATGAACAAGAGGACTTCAAAGCAATTTACAAAATATATACTAAGCAATAAATTTTGTACAATGGGTCATAGAGATATGGGCAAAAATACATGATAACTCACTTCTAGTCTTTTCATTCTTTAGAGAGACATATGAGCTCATAAATATATTTGCTGGGACTTTAAGCTCCTATGAAGGAGAGGGCTAAAGGGATCTTTACTTAGGTGTTGCAAATTATTTTTAAAATACACACAAAGAATGATGCCATAGATATCATGTTTTGGCACTGCATTCAGTCTAAGACTGGGAACTACAAACAATGTTGTGGGGATCAGAAGAGTAACTTCTTGGTAGGAGAGAGATCTGGACTTAAATTGAGTCCCTCTTCTACTTAGCATCTTTGTGCCTGCAGAGAAAGCCTCATTAGATCACTTTGCCACATTGAACTGGGAGTGCCACCACTGGGAACAGTTTTGTAGTAAGTCACCGCAGATGTATTTGTCGTCTTTTATGTGCAGCCCGGATAGGCTATATTGATCCCTTGGACAATTAAGTTGTGAGCAGGAAAACAGAGTTGATTTCATCTAATACAAACAGCCCAGGCTTCTTCAATCTAATTCAGAGAGAATTACCAGGTTACATTCTTGAGGAGTGAAATATTTTCTTCCTTTTTCTATACCAGGGCCAGATATTCCCACCCCTCCCCTTAGGGAAGAGCTATTGCTTTTCAACTTAGAATGAGCCCAGGATGTACACTGGGCTATGCCTTAGAAGGCAGGTTTATTCCTCTTTAAATGAAGAATCCCACTTTCCTATTATTACATTTCTTTATCGGCCTTTGTTATGTTTTGCCCCTGGGGCAGATTGCTTCTCTTATATCTTTCCCTTTCATGGCCTGGAGCTAGTGGTATCAATGGATTGAGAAGTTTTCTCTTATCATAATATGCCAACTTTATGCTCTGAGAAAAATATAACCTTTAAGTATTATATAATGGTGATTATTAATCGCTTGGGATGTCTGGATCCATGATCCTAATGTCATTTTATCCATTTGTTTGTCCTCAGAGAATAAAGTTGTCCCATTGTGATGGCTCATAAGAGTGTAAAATTTCTACAGGAAAAACTGGAGAATACATTGATTTACACTGGAAGCATCTGGAATACAGTAGTCTTTAGGCATGTTGGATTGAGTTTGTCTGTTAATGACATCTCCTTGCTTTATGGAATATCCTCTAAAAGGGTTTCCTAATTTCCTCATTGCAATTTTCACAGCTTTCCTTCTATGTTCAGTTTAATGCTACTTTTAATAATAGGATTCATACTAATTGATTTGCTACCTACAAATATTCTACTAGCACTAGTAACTAGGCACTGTTCTAGGATTATCTAAATTAGTACTTGTAGCCACCCACTAAGTAGACATTATTGCAATGTTAATTTGCTAAGACTGTCCATGGTCACACTGTATTAATTATCTGTTGCTGCTACATAGCCAATTGTCCCAGACACAGTAGGATTTAACAAGAATTCTTGTTGAGTTACTTCTCCTGGAATTGATGGTTGTCTGGACTCATCTTCTTCATGGTTTTTCCCTTGGGTTTTGCCTGCAGTTTAAACCAGATATTGGCTCAGGTTATAACCATCTCTAAGGCTTTTAATTTACATGTCAGCTTCTTGAGCTGGGAAAACTCAATCAACTGAGGACTGGAACAAAGAAAATTCCTAGGGCCTCTCTCTCTCTGGTTTTATCTGGTGTCTCTTTTTGGTCTTTGGGGTAGTCACACCTCCCTCCTGAGACTCTGGGACTTAGAGGTGCCCACAGGAGGGAGTTGCCTGGAGCCTGTATTTCCTAGGGCCTATCCTCAGAGGTCACAGGGTGTCAGCTTCCATCACACTTTATTCCTAGGAAAGTGGTCATTAAGATCAGCCATTCTCAAGGGAAGAAAATAAGACTTGACTTCTTGATGAGAGTAGAATCACGTGAGTCTGTGCTAAGACTTCAGTTTGAACCCAGGTCTTCCTGAATCCTTTCTTAGCCCTGCTGGCCACTGTTTCATAAGAGTTCTGCTGAAGATTGTCTTAAAAACACTGTCCACTAAACACTTGTTAACTGAAGTTGGAGTTCTAGTCCAATTATCTCTTAAGGTCTCTATATAAATGATCGTTGTATGTTTCTAAGTACTAGAATCTTTAGGAATTGCATCTTTGGTAGAAATCATAAAAAGGTTTCAACAACAGGATGTACTTACTGTCTTTGCTTTAAAAATCCTGTCGTTTCTTGATACATTCTTCAGTTCAACTAACCTCTCTTTCTTCCCATCCCTTCCTCCCTCTCTCCCTCATTTTTATCACATATAATTTGAAAGATACCAGTGTGGCTTTCACTTTTTTTGACAAGGCTTATATTCAATGCAACTAAAATTAATTTTTCATGTAAAATTCCCAGTGGACATAGATTCTTAAAATTCGGGATATATTGCATCAACATCATTCCTCTGACAACTAATCTTCTAATTCTATCACAAAAGTAATCAGGTTTCCCTTGAATGATTTATTCTCTATATTGCCAGCCTGCTTATGGCTCATGGCTCTGTGATCACTGAGGAACTAGAAACTGTACTGATTCTTTCTGTTTGTTATGGTACTTTGCTGATCCGTGAATTTCTGTGAACAATTGAGAAAATAGTGATTGGATTTCTTTCCCATTTGAAAACTTCCCAGCTCTCCTAGTGTCTGGCTTTACATACAGTTTCAGAGATTCCCCAGAATTTCCATTCAGTATGCAAGTAAAACAAGGGAACAACAAAACCATAAATTAAATGCATCGAATAAAAGCTTCGATATCTCTCCTTTTTCCACAAGAATTAAGCCGGCAAATAAATTATACCTTTGCCACTTTTTCACCTATAGTAACTCTAGAGAGTCCACATCTATTGCTCTCTGTGCCTGGAGGTCTTGCTGAGGTACCAAAATTCTGCTACAATCTTACCCTAACAATTTGTGAATTCTTGGTTCAGGATGCCTGTGGAACAGGTCTAGGAGATTTGGATTGGAACACAGAACCCTGACTTGGGGTAAATGCATACATGCCATTTAATCCATCTGAACGTTAAATTTTTCATCAATGAAATGAGGAAAATTATCTCTACAAGCCTATCTTAGAGGGTTACTTTTAATGAATCCATAAAATAGTTCTTAGCCTTTGTTATAGTCAGCTTTTTTTGCTGCTATGACTAAAAGACCTGACCAGTACAATTGTAGGGGAGGAAAAGAAGACTGACCAGTACAATTGTAGGGGAGGAAAAGTTTATTTTGGGTCTCATGGTCTCAGAGGTCTCAGCTCATAGACATCCTGCTCCATGACTCGGGGCTTGAGATGAGGTAGAACATCATGGTGGAAGAGTATGGTGGAGGCAAGCGGCCGACATGGTGATCAGAAAGCAGAAGGAGAGATTTCCATTTGCCAAATACAAATATATATACCCAAAGTCATACCCCCAATACCCCACCTCCTCTACCACACCCTGCCTGCCTTTAATTGACACTCAATTAATCCCATCAAGTGATTAATTCACTGGTTGGCTAACAGCTCTCATAACCCAATCATTTCTCATCTAAACCTTCTTTCATGTCTCACACGTGAGCTTTGGGGGAATACTTTACATCCAAACCATAACATCCTTTGTTAAACCACTTCTCTCAGTGGTGGAGCATGAGATTCACATGATTTCTGTACATGCAGTTTCATGTTTGAAAAGACATTAATAGTAAGACTTGTAAGACGATTGTGTAGGTATACATTCATGTGTGTGTGTGTGTGTGTGTGTGTGTGTAACTATCTTTGAAGATTTTGGTATGCCAATGTTTTTTTTAAAAAAAAAACAGATCTAAAAGTTTTTAAAAAGTATTTTATAATAATAAATGGTCTAGACATACAAACTTAAACATGTTATCTTTTATAATACATTATAAAATATACATTATAAGGTAAAACTGTACTGCCATTTTGAAGTTAAGAAATTCAAGATTATAATATAATAAACAACAGAGCTAGTGTACAAACTATACTTTGCTGAACATAGATTTATAATTAGTATCAATCCTGCACAGGATATTTAACATTGTCTATACCCTTCATATAAAAAATCACAAGCCAGAATATAAACTTTTGATTTCTCTTGTTTTTGTTTTTTTCTGGAAAGTAAGACTCATCTTCCATATTGATTGAAAACTTCTGGAAAGGAAAGCATGTTTCTATTTCTGTCACTTCAAGTGCTAGCCTGGTATTAAATCAGGCATTATTCTTTAACAATCTGTTCCAGTTTTCTTCTTAAATGTATGTTAGACACAACTTCCCTTTCCATACTCACCCAAACTCATGCCTACCTGCCTATGTTACACCAGATGTGCAGACAGATAACTGTCCCTCTGCAAAGACCAGTTTTTACAGCATAGAGAGGGGCAATAATTCTAGAACCCACCTAAATCATTAATATTGGAGTAGTGGGAGAGGTATTTCAGGCCACACCTGTGCAGATTTAAACATTATTCTCTGGGTGAATGAAGGAAAATTAAATGCTCTCAGTGTTTCTAGCAGATGGCAACTTTACATGCATTGATAGTTTTGGAAAAATAAATAAATTTTAAAAACCAGTTTTGTAGAAACAATACAATTGTTAGTTTTTATCACCTTCCAGTTCTGTTTCAAAGATTAAGGAAATACTTTGTCAACCATTTTCATAAGCTACCTCACACAGTAGTTTATAGTTTGTTTTTCATGTGTTCCCATTTTCCTTTGAAGAGATAAGAATAAGAACTACATTTCTGCATATGTTCAGTATCATCCTAAAAGATCACAAAGGGAGACTCCTATCCATTGGTGAGGTGAAGATAGTTTTCAAATGTTTATGGAATTAACATTAAAATAATTACAAAATGATGGCATCATTTTTCCATTTATGAAGTGTTATTTATTCTATAATACTCTTTCAAATATATTATTTTGTTTTGTTTTTGTGGACAAATCCAGTGAGGCCTACCAATACCCATAATATGGGTACAAAACACCAAGATGGAAATAAGAAAAATGTATTAATACAACTCACAAAGTTAGAAGTCAAAGAGTCAGAGCACATATTTCAGCAATGTAGAAAGTAATATTTGAGCCAAATATATTTCATGCCAAATAACTGTGGATGAATATATAATATATGCTATCTCATTTGAACCTTATAATTCAGACTCAAATTTCTCCA
This sequence comes from Callospermophilus lateralis, assembly GCF_048772815.1. Classification (NCBI taxonomy): domain Eukaryota; kingdom Metazoa; phylum Chordata; class Mammalia; order Rodentia; family Sciuridae; genus Callospermophilus; species Callospermophilus lateralis. The sequence goes on from NC_135306.1 coordinate 16,105,422, forward strand.
CCTAATCTCTTCAGGAGCCACTCCAACTGAGAGTATCATGCCTCTTCATGCTATACCAATGCCTATTAAATGTCGATACTACAATTACTCCTCACCATAGATTATTAACATCAAAGAATTGACAACAGTTTATAAAAAAATGAAAGTTTTTCCAGATATAAATAAGAGGTTCATTTAAAAAATGGGACTTGGGGTTGTTTTGTAACATGCCAACTTGGCCAGGCTGAACTGCTTTTTCTAGAAATTTCTCTCCCTTTGTGTTTTAGATTACAATGTACCACAAAGGCATTATCCCTTGAGATTTGGGAATTAGAGTTGAAGCATCAATCATTTTGGTCTTCATACAACAACAGTATGAGAAAGTACTTCTTGGGTCACTCAAGCTGACACTCACCTGCTGTTTTCCTTCTTGGCATGAGGTCACAACCAGGCTGTGACTGTTCTAACTTTTCCTGGATCCTCTTTTGTTTTCTGCCACTTCTGCATCAGATGTTAAAGGACACATGTGTCTCCCACCAGCTCCCATAGTAATCCACTCTCACCACCAGCGGCAGTGAGAAGTGATCTTTCTCATGGGTTCTACTTCCTATTCAAAGGTTCTAGCTGGTCTTTGTCCTTTGCAGATAACATCTATTTCATCTTCCTGAGACAATATGCTCAAAGGAGCAGTTTTCTAACCAGCTCCCAAACTGGGAAAACTCAAATCTCTAATACAAATGAATCTCTGTAGTACTGCTTCTCTGATTGAACCCTGCCTGATACATAAACGGGTATCCAGATTCCAGAGGTACATATCTTAAGGGCATGTTTTCTGAACTGGTTCTGTTTTGTTCTGATCTGATTGCATCTAAAGATCCTAACCACCCTGCTTTATAGTGGTTTAGGAGAAACTGGTAATCCATGTCATGTAATGGCAAAGGTGTTATACAAATCATCACTTTCAGAGACCCATAATCAAATCTTGACAGAAAACAAGGCCCCAAATGACTAAGTATGTGTAACCATAGAATATGTTAGTCCAAATAAGGCACATAATAGTGTTGGTTGATTCCCTCTACATGTACTAGAAATTTAGGAGGGAAAATGATAATCATGGAACTCTAGCATGCCAGCAAATGTTCTTGTCACAGTTCTGAAGTTGTCTATGTATGGCCTAAGGGAGGGAAAAAAGCAACTTTATTTCTTGTGACCACAAGGTACCAATTTCTAAAACTCAAACCCAAAATCTAATCATTCCAGGGCTGAATTACAATGCAAATTGATTTGTAAACCACAGGAGGGCTCTATGATTAAAGTTTAGGAAGTAACTGGGAAGGTAAAAGAGCCTGAAATTTGCAAGGGGGCACATAAGCAGATTTCAATAAAGCCTTGGATTTTGAACCTCTACACTTTACGGAGTCTTCTTCAACAATAGAAGGAACTGTGCCCCTCCTCCCTGAAGTAACTGTGTAATGATTTGTAAGAGATTGCTAAGGCCACTCAGGAACTTCCTCGGCCACATCTCTTTCCTGTAAATCTCTGAGTGTATGCAGGTCTGTCCACAAGCCCTAGAGAATGAAGCAAAGAGTGACTCACAAACCCTCACGTTGTACACCAGATGACTGACTTTGTGAACAATGACACCATTGGCCTGCATGCAGAGCCTCTCACTGGCCAGTTGGGGCTTCTCACACCAGTGAATCGATAAGCAAAAAGAAGAAGGGGAGTGTAAAGGCTGGGGTGATTGATCCTGCCTATCATGAGAGATTGGGTTATTATAAAAGAGGAGGAAGAAGGAATATGTTTGGAATGTAGAAGAACCCTGGGGTCAACTTTTAGAATTCTAGTGTTTGTGATTAAATTAAAAAGTAAAAAGTTACAATAACCCAGTACAGACAGAACTGTTAGTGGCTCAGACCCTTCAGTGTTTAGATCACTCACATATTCCAGGGAACCCCAATGAATTCAGGTGCTTCCTAAAGACAAATAAAATATGGAATGGGTAGTGGATAAAGATTGCTGTATAAACACCAGAAATTACCATATAGCCAGTCACAGAGATGAGGATTATGGTTTGAATATATATATTTACATTATGTATATATGGATATGCATAGCATTTTCATCTGTCTCTTACATCCCTTCCATGCAACAAGATATGCTATATCTCATTATGATTTAAGTTACAGTATACCAAAGGGAGAGTGTGAATCAACTTGAAGAACAATGATTGTCACCCCAAAATGAAGAACTTTGTATCTTCACTTGCAGAAAGAATCAGCATAGGTGAACAACAGAGGGCAGTCCTCTGATGTTACGCAGTAAGATAAATGACAAGGGTGAACTTGATGGCGTTATGATATAATAACTGTAATAGGCAGAACAGGTTCCCAGAATTTTGTTCTTTGTCTGTTTGTAGTTAAGGTAATCCAAAAGAGATTTTAAACATGATTTGAAGGGCAAAAGTGATGTAGCATATACATATATACATATATATACACACACACACATACACTCACAGAGATATATACATGGATGTGTGTATAATATATATATATTATACACACACACACACACACACACACACACACACACATACCTGCTGTTTTCCTTCTTGGTAAAGAAGGAATTCACGACCAGGGCTGTATATGTATATATGTATATGTATACATGTATATCTGTGTGTGTGTGTGTATGTATATGTGCTTTTATAGTCTACACAGAAGATTGATAAAGGTCTTTTGATGAAGTTTTAACCATATTTTTATTTTCTGTGTTTTTGTGCAATGCTTCTTTGGCAATAGTAATAGCATATATTATTAATATAAAATTAACATTTACTAATTGCTCTGACTCTCTGGACCTACTTTTGTAACATGGAGATTCTTCTAGCTACTTAAGGACTCATTGCAAAAATACAAATCATAAATATAAAGTGTATTACGCTCAGTAAGTGCTCAGTAGTGATAGGAATCATTATTACAAATAACAAACATGAGTATTTGTTTAATAATTAAAACTTCTAAAAGGTTCTTAGTATACCAGGGGCACTCAACCACTGAGCCAGATCCCCAGCCATATTTTCTATTTTAATTAGAGATGGGATCTCACTGAACTGTTTAGCCACCTCACTTTTGCGGAGGCTGGCTTAGAACTTGCAACCATCCTGCCTCAGCCTCCCTGGGGATTACAGGTGGGCTCTATCATGCCCAGCTGTTGCTTCCATTTTAAAACATACAAAAATATACACAGAGTGCATAGTGGCATGCATCTGCAAGCTCAACTCGTTTGAGAAACTGAGGTGGGAGGATCACAACTTTGAGGTCATCCAGGGCAACATAGGGAGTACTTGCCTCAAAAAATAAATCAAAAAAATAAAATAAAATGTGTCTTGACTTTCAAGGAATGAAGTGACCCGATATATTGGCCTTGAATCTGAGAACTCAAACTCATGTATAATATTCTTCCTGCCTGAAATGCAAATGCTCTGTTTATTCTGATGCCAGAAGATGTCAAAAGCAGAAACAAATGTGTTGATTCTCTCCCTTCTGCAAATGCCTTGCATTCTAACGCTTTCTGCTTTGATGCGCCATTCCTGGTCATATTTGATGTAGCCTCGCAACATCTTTTTTACGTCAAGGCTTTGCTTCAAACACCCCATTGCCAGTTTTACTTGTCAAAAGTTGGAGAGAACACATTTTAAGCATTCAGCAGGCATTCTCCTGAAAAGAAAACCACTATTTCTAATGAGCATTTGAGAGCGCAGTGGATTGCAGAAACTGTTTTCTAAGATCTGTCACAAATGATTTACTTTTATTAGTTTTAATGGCCCTCAGCTACAGGCATGGAATATAAGTGAAAATTAAGATATTTTTCATGAGTCGAAAATAGATTCAATCAGAGAGCATGTTTTCCTCCCCACCTCTTCCTATTTACTTATTTTATCTTATTTCATTTATTATTTATTTATTTATGTTTTTGACCGTTGATTCTGGCAAAAGGAAATCACTGTGAGTGATGAGCACTCAGGGGTGTTCTTCCATGAGAACAAAGCTTTCCTTGTATTGGCAGCCTCTCTGTTAATTGTACATAAACTGGTTGATTTGCCAAGCTCATAGACAGAGTGGCAGAGAAAGGGGCTAATGTGGCGAATTAGAATGTTGTACTGGGTCGAGAAAAGGAGTGAATATTTTTATTTGTAACTAAAGCTTTTTCTTCTGTGCAAATAAGTGCATACAAAACTACATTACTGATCTATGCCTTCCATTTCTTAATGCCTTTTGCTTGTGGCTTCTTCTTTTCCATATTGCAGCTTTTTTTTAAGGATTATATTTATTTTTTCTGTCACTCATCATTTGCTGAAAAAGTACTGTAATGTGAACAGGTCTCTGTAATTCATTCTTCATAAGCAATGTAAGTGCATTTGTGAAGCCACCAGAAAGTTCGTGGCCCATCTCATGTTGTGTCGAGGTGTAGGTGTATGGCACTTGACCATGAACCTGGGATTTTCTGTTACAATGATAGCCCTCCTCTAGTAGGGCTCTCTCCTCTGTGTCCAGGTAACTGTGTGGTTTGAGTTAGGAATTCTGGAGTTCATAATGCCTCTGCCATTCATTCACTGCCATTATAATCTCAGGAAACCATTTCAATTCCCTGCATCACTCTTTCCTCATGTTCAAAATAGAAGTCTTTGGAAAGAACAAGTTTACACAGCTGAAACAAATAAATGAAAGCAAACAAAATTCTTGCCTTTGTGGAGACCATAGTCAAGTGTAGGAGGACAACAGCTAAGCAAGAAATGTAACTCAATTGCATTGTACGTTAGAAGGTAATAATTATTATATTAGTTTTTCCAAACTCCTGTAGTAAAGGATTATACACTGGGTGGCTTAAACAGTAGAAATTTGTTTTCTAACAATTCTGGAGGCTAGAACTCTAAAATCAAATTGACAGCAGGTTTGATTTCTTCTATGGCCTTGACTCTTAGATAACCAGTATCCAGTTTCCTCAGATTATCTTCCCTCTGTAGCTCTTTGGGTCCTAATCCCTGCTGCTCAGAAGAACAAGTTATATTTGATTAAGGCCCAATCTAATGACGTCATTTATCATAATTATTTATTTACATACCTTGTCTCCAAATATAGTCACTTCCAGAGGTGCTTGGGATTAGCACTTTAACATGTAAATTTTCAGAGAACACTATTTGATCCTTGGGAACTATCATGAAAAAAAATGTCTATAAGTATACAAGGAGTTCTGTAAGTGGTTCAGCTTTCATAGCAGCATTGAGTATAGATTTGACTGAAATGGTGACATTGGCACAAACTCTGAAGGAGCAGAGGGAGTGGGCACTGTGGCTATCTGTTAAGAGTGTGACCCACTGGATGAAGAGTCAATCTAAGTGTGCTGAAGAAGGAGGGACCTGGGATGTCCAAGATTCAGTGGGGTGAGCACTGTGACTATAAAGCAATCGTGATGTGGCCAGGGATATAGACTGTATTGAATCTATGTCGGCCTTGTGGGTAAAAGGAATTGGTTTTTACTTGAAGGGAATTGAGAGCCAGAGGAATGACCTGATCATAATGACTCCTCCAAATTCTTACTCAGCCTACTGCCTAAGAATAGACTGTAAGTCACTCTTTCTCAACTTTGGCACTGTTGACATTGTGGATCACAAGATTCTTTATCGTAGGACCTGCCCTGTGTCTTGTAGCAATTTTAATAGCATCCCTGCCAACTATCTACTGGATGCCTATAGTTCCCTGTCCACTGATTGTAACAACCAAAGCTTTTCTCTCAATGTTGCCACATCTTCTACAGGAGGATAAATTACTTTCAGATGAGAACCACTATTTTAGGTTAGGCAGAGGAAAAGCAAAATGATCATCTTGGGAGTCATTGTGATAATTCTGACTAGAAATAACAACTTGAGTCACAATGGGTAGCATTCTAGATACTTTGAAGGTACAGTCAAGTGATTTTGAAGGCTGGTGAGGAACAGGATGTGTGATATGATGGAAGATTCAACTTGGCTCTAAATATTTTGCTCTGAGGAAAAAAAAAAGTCTGGATTCAATTCTTACTCAAGGAAGGCTGTGGATGAAGCAAGCTTAGATGGAAAGAGTGTCCATCTGAGGTAACAGGAAGGAATACTGCCTATATGGATAAAAACATGGGCATACAAGTGAAGCAAGTGATTTGGTGCAAATGTCTCCAGATTCATCTTCTCTGTGAAGTAGGAAAGAAGGTCATCACCTAGAATGAGGATGGAACTGAAGGAGTTGGAGATGTTAGGACAAAAGCAAACTATAGAATTCTAGGACACTTGTTTTTACAATTCTAGGACAAAAGTGGGTTGCATATCAATGTAATTTTAAAAAATGCTTTTATTATTGAGTGATAGTTTTATATAATAGTGGGGTTTATTGTGGCATAATTGTAAATATGCATAGCATAGTTTACTCATTCTCAACTTCCCCAATATTTCCCTTTTTCTTCCCCCCTTCCTCCCCTTATATATTCCCTCTACTCTACTGGTCTTCTTTCTTTTTATTTATTTATTTTTTATTGGTCATTATATATGAAAATGCAATTCATATTAATGCGTTTATATATGCATACAGCATATGTCGGTCAATTCCCTTCCACATTGCTCTCCTTATCTGCAATCTTTTCCTTTCTCATTAATCCTTTTCTTCTACTCTACTGTCTTTTTGTTTTCATGATATCCCTCTATCATTTTTCCCCCCTTACTTTCCACCTTACTTCTCTCTACCTTCTTTGTCTTTCTGAGTCTGGCTTTACTTAGCATGATATTCTCCATTTCATCCATTTACCAGCAAATGATGTAATTTCATTCTTATTTATGACTGAGTAAAACTCTATTATGTATGTGCAGCATGTTTTCTTTATACATTCATCTACTGATGGACACAGGGCTGGTTCCATAACTTGGCTATTGTGAATTGCACTGCTATAAACATTTGTTTGCATGTATCACTACAATATGGTGAATTTAATTATTTTTGATGAATACTAAAGAGTGGGATAGGAGGTCCATGTGGTGATTCCATTCCTAGCCCTTTAGTGAATCTCCATACTTCTTTCCAAAATGGTTGTACTAATTTGCACTCTTTCTAACAATGTACAAGTATACTTTTATCTCTGCACCCTCACCAGCAATTATTGCTATTTGTATTCTTGATGATTGTCATTCTAACTGGAGCAAGATGAAATCTCATTGTAGTTTTGATTTGCATTTCCCACATTCCTTAGTATATTGAACTTTTTTCATATATCTGTTGATAATCTGTATTTATTCTTTTGAGAAATGACTGTTTATATCATTTGTCCATTTATTAATTGGATTAATTGGATTCTGAGTGTTTGTTTTTTTAATTTCTTATATAATCTGGATATTAATCTCCTGTTAGAAGAATAACTGGTAAAGATTTTCTCCCATTCTGTTATCTCTCTCCTCATGTTCTTAATTGTTTCCATTGCTATGAAGAAGCCTTTTAATTTGATGCCATTCCACATATTGATTCTTGGTTTAATTTCTTGAGCTGTAGGAATCTTATTAAGGACATCAGTGTCTGTGCTAATATGTTCAAATGTTGACTCTATGCTTTCTTTTTGCAGTTGTAGTGTTTCTAGTCTAATTCCTAGGTCTTTGATTCACTTTGAGTTGACATTTTTGCATGGTGAAAGATAAGGATGTAGCTTATCAATGTAATTCTGAAGATGGATTTCAATAGTCTCCCTAATAAGTATTAAGTGTTACTTTTAATGACATACTGTATACATTCCAAAGAACATCCACCACAAATCTGGAGTCAAATTACTTTTAGATCTGTCTAATTTCCATTGTTTTCAGCCAAATGGATAATTTTGGCATAATAGCCTATATTACTTTGTAAATAGATTTACTTTCTTATGGAAAATTAATGGTAAGATTAGAGAAAAGCAATACTATATTCATCTCATGAATGTCCATAGTAAAGACCCTTCTCTAAAGTAGAAGTTTTCAACTCTGGAAAATTGTGTTGGTTTCTAAAATACCCATCTTTCATTGGAGGCGGAAATAACTGCACTTGAGTCAGACTTCTGTTAGTGTCCACCCTACCCACCACAGAATTGCCATTACTATGGATAGAATTAATATTTTACTCCACTAAATGCTTCTGAAAATTCTGAAAATGTTCTCTGATCCTTTATGTGCCTTTGCCATGGAAATATGATCCTCCAAGCACAGAAAATCACAGAAGCCTATTGAAGCTTGGGCTGGAGACAAGCTATTGTGTGATTCATCCCCAGACTGCCTTTCTGAACTCCTGCTTGACCGTGCTCTCCTTTGGCCAGATTTCCAACCCACACAACCTTGTCTCTCTTCTTTGGCATGCCATCTGTCTCCCACCTTAGTGCTTTTCACTGTATGGCCTTATTTTAAAAATATTTGTTTATTGAAGACCTTTAAAATATGCATTATTTTGTATCAGAAACTGCCAACAAGCAGTGTAAGTATCTATTTACTCATCTTCATAACAAAGTAATTTGGTAAGTATTATTATTCCCATTATACAGGTGAGAAAACTGGGGTGCCCCCAAATTAACTAACTCGCTCAATGTGACACAATTTAGTGGATGTTATAGATATTCTATCCATAATCTCTCTGGTAGCCCCAATTCCAGCTATCATCATTGAAATCACCTCACCTGGGAGATTTTCCTAGTTCTAGGAACTTCACCTAAGCATACAGCAGATCATAATGTTTGGAAATGGACTTTAGAACTCTCTAGCCATATTCACCACAATGTACTGGGTCATTGTCCAGATTACCTGTTCCTCAGATGGGACAGATAATTGAGGTGGGCATTCTATATTCATTTCCAGAGTTCCCAAATGGTATTAAGTTTCTTTTTTTCCCTGCCTCACATTAGTAAATTTAACGGACAGCCTACCAGTTACCAGCCATATTCACATTCCTATCTCACTTCCCTGTTACTTAGTCTTTCATGTGATTATTTCCTATATGGATTATCTCAACTCACATAGTTATCCCAGTGTCTCAAATTATCCCGTGTCTCAAGGGACCTTGAACTAATACAATTATTATGCTCCACATCTGGATTTAATTCCAGTCAATTCAAGGAAGGACTTGTGCCCTTTACCAATATACCACCTGGGCTTTTCTCAAGAAGCAAATGGATTAGCAGATCACTGTTTGTCAGGGAATTTTATCCTTGCAACAACTATACTTCTTGCTTTAAAGCTTGTAATTCTAACCACTAAAGCCCCTGTTATGGATTAGATAGTAGGTATCCCCAAAAGCTCATGTGTGAGACAATGCAAGATCATTCAGAGGTGAAAGGATCGGGTTATGAGATCCTTAACCATCAGTCTCCTGATGGAATTAACTGAGTGGTAACTGAGGCCGATAGGTTGTGGCTGGAGGAGGTGGGTCATTGGGGGGTGTGCCTTTGGATATATATTTTGTATCTGGTAGAGTGGAGTCTCTGTCTGCTTCCTGATCATCAAGTGGACTGCTTCCCTCCACCACATTATTCTGCCATAATGTTCTGCCTCATCTTGAGCCCCAAAGAATGGAGCCTACGGTCTATGGACAGAGACCCCTGAAACTGTGAACCCCCAAATAAACATTTCCTTCTCTATACTTGTTCTGGTCAGTTCTTTTGGTCACAGCTGCAGAAAAACTGATTAAAATAGCCTCCAAACTTTCTTGAAAACAAGCTGGCTGTGAAAGTTGTACCTAGCCTACTGGGAATACATCACTCCTAATACCCATTAAGAGGGGAACATGGAGCACAGCATCCAAAGACACCAAGGAGGGTGGGATGGGATTAATAGGAACAATAAAGAGAACTACTGCCAGAGAGTAGAATCAGGATTTAGTCAAGAAATTTCCCCCTTTGATAGAGCAGGTCTTTAAGTACCTGACTGGACAGATTTGTTTTTCTCCATGACTGATTACCAAATGTTTTGTCTCCCTTCATCCTAAAAGGGGATTTTTTTATTGTCACACATCTGTCCTTGTATCCCCAGTATTTGCTGGTTCTGCATGTATGTGTGGTGATGGGGGGAGGGTGATCATTTGCCTTTTGTTTCATGGATAGCTGGTCAATTAATGCTTAATATCTTGATTATTCAGAGAGGGGTACATGTCAACCCAAGATCGTTGACATTAAATTGATTAACCTAGCTGCACAGAACATCGTGTTCTTATCCTTGAGGAAAATATGGGAGTATAGGGTAAAAGTTTGAAAAGAGGGTCATGTAGAAACTTGTTGCCCAAAATAATAGAGTCTCAGTAGATGGGACTCTGCCTATCCAAATTCCATGCTCTTTCCATTGTATGACATTCCTACAGGATGTGGCTGTTCAATCAGAGAATGATAGTTCCAGTTCCCACTGTAACTAAGTTAGCCTGATGATTGGCCAGTTATGGACAATAAAATGTGAGCAGACGTGATAAATATGCCATTTTGACCAGGGAGTTTAAGAAGTAACTGAATCATTATTGTTATCATTGCTTTATTTCCTTTCAACATTTCAGAATTAGCAGATTCTGAGGCACTATGATAAAAGAAACTTATATTCCTGAATTAACTCACAGAAACAAGCTAACCAAAATTATCCACATCAGACTATTACTTAACCCAGAAATGAATTTCTATTCTATTAAGCCACTGGAATCTTAAATTGTGTTTGTTACAGGACCTAAGAATACTCCAATATGTAATTTTCAAATGGTCAGCTCTTTTTGTAAAGGTCTCTGCATAAATAGCACCTTTTTTTTAATAGAAGCCATGATCAGAATACTCTATTCATTTTAAACCTCCATTCTAGCTCAGTACATTTTTATTAGTATCTCAGAACTTTTTACTACCTGAGTTTTTTTTTGTTTGGTTTTATCTTGGTTTGTATATTTATGTGTAGCTTTTCTCTACCACTACTAGCACATAAGCTCTGTGTTTGTTGGAACCTTGTCCGTTGTACCTACTGCTGTAGCCCTAAGTGCTTCGGATAGTTTATGAAACATACAGTGACTCCAACAAACAGTTTTTGAGAGAGAAATTACTTATAATTCTCTTTCTCTGTATTACAGGTACATTCCCAAATAAAATCATGAGTTTGGTATCATTCATGTGGGAGAATATTCTACCTATATTGTTTGGTGATAATCTTTTTCTTTTGATGACTGAATTGTCCATTTCCTTCCTTTTCCCCTTCTCAAGACTATTCACTCAGTATCTTCATTGCAGTGCTATAGCTGAAAATTAATTTTGATATCCACTAGCAGTACTCCATTGCTCATGGGAAATCTGAGAATCAGTGAAACTTATTTGCAGTATAATGTTCTCAATTCACTGAGCACTTTACATAGGTTGTTTTATTTAATGCATTATGCTCTGCTGGTCATGTATGATATACGTATAGATGTCCCCAGTTTACACTTAGTGTATATTTAGAGGTTATTTCATGTTGTTGCATGTGTCCATAATGAGTTTTTTTTCTTTTAAATGTTGAGTGGTATTTCATCACATGTACATGCTACAATTTGGTTATCAATTCTCCTGTCAAGGAACATCCAGATTGCTTACAGTTTGGGGAGCAATAAATAAAATTCTAGTGAACATTTATGTTTCAGTTTGTGTTGGACATATATTTTTCTTTCACTTGGGTAAATGCCTAGGAGTTCATGATAGTTTTCTAGGATGGTTTACAGCAAATTTATTAATAAATTAGAAATTTATTCTCACTGTGTTAAAGACCAAAAGTCTAAAATCAGGTGTCAATAAAGCCATGCCCCTTTGGAAGATTCTAGGGAAGAATCCTTTCTAGCCCCTTCCTAGCTACAGGGAGCTCCCAACCATTCTTGACCTTTCCTGGTATGTAAGCATGTTACTCTGACCTCTCTCCTTATTCACATGACTTCTTTCCTATGTATTTGCTTTCATATTCTTCATCTTTTTTCCCTTATCAAGATATGTCATTGAACTGACTAAATAAAGTGTGGTTTTATCTCAAGATCCTTAACTAATTACAACAGCACAGCCTCCATTTCTAAATAAGGTCACATTCTGAAATCCCAGGTGAACATGAATATGACTCAGTCCATTACAGAGTAGAATTGGTAGGTCTGTTAGGTATCTGTTTACCCTTTAATGAGTTGCCAAACTATTTTCTAATGTACTTGTAACATATGACACCATTCCGAAAGCAGCATACGTGAGCACAGCTTATTTCACCTCTTTGATATTTGAAATTTTGTTATATTTTTTACTTTTTCTTCCTCTCCTCTTTCATTTCTTTGTTTGTTTTCACATGTTGGAGATGCAACCTTAAGCCTCATGTCAGGCTCGGCAGGAAGAAACTCGATCACTGAGCTACACCCTCAACCCTAATATTGTCATTTAATTTTTAAAAATCATACTGGTGAATAGCAGTGGCTTCTCCGTGTAGTTTTAATTCCTTGCAGTTTGTGGTTTAGCTATTTATTTTTTCAATGGAGACCTGAGGAGCAGAGTTCTTAATTTTAATGAAATCTATGCTTTTATTTTGCTTTAATGTTTTATGTATTGGTATTATGTCTAAGTTGCTTATTCTTCACATTTAGATTCATTATACTACATGACTACACTAAAATTTAATATCTTAAATAGCAAATATGTATTATCTCCATTATCTTTCAGTTAATATTTATTAAAATAAATGTGTCATTATTAAAAACATGATTATTATAGAGAGCTTCCTAGGGTAGGGGATCTTTAGTACTATTTAGGGTTTTTGTTTTTAAACAAGATTCCCATTCAGGGGTCTGATGGGGTTGCAGTTATTTCAAGTCTCAACTAAGGCACTGCTGTTGATATCAGCAGGACTTAGCAATTCATGGACTGTTGGACAGATAATAGCACTAAGTGTTAGGGTTTGTTCCAGGTCCTCTGCTTCAATAGCCCCAAACATAAGAGCAGCATTTTTTTTTTTTTTTGCAGTTTATCAAGCAAAAAAAAAAGACAAACATATAATTTTCTAGTCCTTTTCCAACCCACATTCAATGAGAAGGAAGTCCATGACCCAGCACGTTATTGTTTGCATGTCCTGTGAGGAACTTATCAAAATTCATTTTTATCTCATGGAAGTTCACTTTCTCTAGTGCAATTTCCTAAAAACTTCTTCATCCCATTCAATTTTGGGCAACTTTGTCAAAAATTCATTGACCATTCATGCATGGTTACATTTTTGGAGTATACTTTTTAGAACACCATGCTGTGCTGATTAAAGAAGTTATCTAGTAAGACATAGAACCACATAGAATGAGTCTTCCAAACTAGTTCTACTGAAATTTTGTCTATAATTGTTATTAATCTATTGACAATCTGGGGAAAGAACTCCAATATTTAAAGTATCAAGTCTTTTAAGTTACATATTTTTATATATTTTCCTTATTTATTTTGGTTCTATTTTTCCTCTCTTAGTATTGCTTTTAAAATTTTAGCTGGGTGTGGTGGTACACACCCATAATCCCTGTGGCTTGGGAGACTGAGGTAGCAGAATCTCAAATTCAAAGCCAGCCTCAGAACCTTAGCAAGCCCCATCTCTAAAGAAAATCACAAAGAAAGCTGAGGATCTGACTCAGTTGTTAAATGCTCCTGAGTTTTCCTTGTTCCAATAAATAAATAAATAAATAAATAAATAAATAAATAAATAAATAAATTTTCATTTAAAGATTTTTTAATTACACTTATTTTTAAGTGTTATTGTAAGTAGTAATTTTAATATTTTTCTAGTTGTTCATGGACCTATTTCCCTTCACATCATGTTTCAGTAATTGTTTTATAAATTGTAATTTGAATTTTTAAGTTATCCCAGCATATTTAGAGTTAATATTGAATCACTGCAAATAAAATAAAGTAGTCTTGATACAGTGAACCTCCGTAACCCACCTGATCCTTAGCACTATTATTATATATATTAAATTTTAAAACATTATTTAAAAAGTTGTAAGCTTTACTTTAAACAGACATATATTTTTCTTCTCTTAATTTATACAAAAAGTTGTAAGCTTTTTTTATGTGTGTGTGTGTGTGTGTGTGTGTGTTCTATTCACTCTCATATTTGCTCTCTCCAACTCTCTATTTGTTTATTTTCTTTCTTTAGGAAAGCTCTTGTTATGTTGCCCATTCTCATCTCAAGCTCCCAGATATAAGCAATCTCCCTCTCTTTGAGTAGCTGGGACCTTAGAAACACCATCATGCTCAACTTAGTTCTTTCCTGAATATCTGAGTTTCCTTGTGGAAATATTTTCCTTCTTTACTAGAACTTTTCAAGATCTTTACTTGAGGATCGGCTGACAAAAACCATATTGATTTTGTTTGCCTGAAAATATTTTGTTTTTTCTTCCTTATAGGTTGGTTTATGTATGTACATTTCCTCATCTTTTTTTTCATTGTTTTAAATTTGGTTTTACAAATGTTTTCTGATGTCTATAATCACTAATATAGTTATTAGTACCACCTATCAATCATATAGTTTTGTTGTTGCTGTTGTTGTTTAGTACCAGGGATTGAACTCAGAGGCACTCTACCACTGAGCCATATCCCCAGCCCTATTTTGTATTTTATTTAGAGACAAGGTGACACTGAATTTCTTAGTGCCACATTTTTGCTGAGGCTGGCTTTAAACCCTCAATCCTTCTGCCTCAGTCTCCCGAGCTCTGGGATTATAGGCATGGGGCACGGCGCCTGGCCTCAATCATATTGTAGTTCCTTGTAAATGATGTATTTTTTAAGAATATTCCAGATATTCTCTTTGGATTTTACTCTATCTTTTTATCTTTTTTTATTCTTATAATTTTTATTTTAACTTGATTTGTCGCAAAAGTATTGCTTTGAGTTTGTCCTCCTTGGAATTTGTTGAGCTCCTTAAACATGCATATTAAAGATTTTCCAAGACAGTTACAAAGTATATATCACTTTTTAAATTTTTAAATTTGTTTTAATTAGTTATACATGGCAGTAGAATGCATTTGTGCATTTTGATGTATCATACATAGATGGGATATAATTATATATTTCTAGTAGTATATGTTTGTAAAAAATTATATTTTTCTGATTGTACATGTTGCAGAATCATATTGGTCATGTAGTCATGTATATACATACAGTAATAATGTCTGTTTCATTCTAGCTATATTTCCTATCCCCACATCCCCTCCCCTCCTCTCCCATCACTTTCCTACCTAATCTATTCTTTCCTACTTCTCTCTGCCTTATTGTGAATTAGCATTCAAATTAGAGAAAACATTCAGCCTTCGATTTTCTGGGATTGGCTTATTTCACTTAGCATGATATTCTCCAACTCCAGCCATTTACTGGCAAATGTCATAATTTCACTCTTCTTTAAAGCTTAGTAATATTGCATTGAGTATATATATCACATTTTCTTTATCCACTCATCTATTGAGGTACAACTAGGTTGGTTTCACAGTGTAGCTATTGTGAATTGAGCTTCTATAAACATTGATGTGTCTGTATCACTGTAGCATGCTGATTTTAACGCCTTTGGGTATAAATGAAGGAGTGAGATAGCTGGGTCAAATAGTGGTTCCATTCCAAATTTTCAGAGGAATCTCCATATTGCTTTCCATAGTTCTTTCACCAATTTGCAGTCCCACCAGCAATATATGAGTGTGCCTTTTACAACACTCCCTCACCAACACTTTTTGTTACCTGTATTCTTGATGATTACCATTTTTACAGGAAATCTTAGAGTAATTTTGATTTGCATTTCCTTAATTGCTAGAGATGAACACTATCTATCTATCTATCTATCTATGCATTGATTGCATTTCTTCTTCTGTGAAGTGTCTGTTCCTTAGCCCATTTATTTATTGGGTTATTTGTATGTGTGTGTGTGTGTGTGTGTGTGTGTGTGTGTTCACATGACATTTTCCTCTTCTCTCCTTCTGGGAATGCAGTTCTATATATCTTGGACTTCTCCATGAGGTTGTGGGCTCTTAGAATTTTTCTATGATTTTTATCCATTATTATAATTTTAATTTTTTATTAATTTTTTACTCAAATATACTAATGTTTATATATGTATATATGCATATAT
The DNA here is from genome assembly GCF_048772815.1 of Callospermophilus lateralis. NCBI lineage: Eukaryota > Metazoa > Chordata > Mammalia > Rodentia > Sciuridae > Callospermophilus > Callospermophilus lateralis. The sequence continues at coordinate 16,121,539 of NC_135306.1, forward strand.
ATGTATATTATATAATATGCTGATGAACTCATGCAATTAATATTTAATTTAACTTTAGCTATTTCTTTTAGCTCAATAATTCTCATAGTTTAAATTTACTTTTTTGATTTTGCTAAGAATTTTTATACAGTCACTCATTAGTACAAAATTACATTTTTACTTTATATATTTAAATATCTTTTAAATTTATTTGTTTTATCATTCTAATTTCTGGTCTAATTTATTGACTGAATTTGAGAATTTGAATAAGTCACACTGTCCAGAATTTTTTGTGTCTCCTCTTTTAGGTTGACAACTGGACATTATATAAAATAAATTATGGTGAATCTGTATTCTGTTATGTTTTTCTGAAAATTCTTGAAACTGCTTTTGTTTTAATGGGCAGTTGCCGCAGTCTGGCTGGGCACAATTCACGAGCCACTTGTCATGCAGAAACAAACTTTATTTTTAGAACACACACACACACACACCACACCACACAAGCTCTTCAGGAATTCCCTGAGCCCAACTGCCACCACAGGCTTCCGGAGAGCCTCACAACCCCCACTCCTCCTGCTCTTGAGGCCGATTGGCTGGGTCGCATGGGCAGAGCCAAAAGAGCCCCCCAGTGAGCAGCTCCGTGGTTTGAAAGGGCGGGGAAACAACCCAATGAGCATCACTGCAGAGGAGCCAATCAGCTGGCAGCTGGAAGTTTGCCGGGGCCACTGTGAGCCAATCAGCTGGAAGTTTGCTGGGCCCCTTTGGCTGTGGCAGTTAATATTTCAAAATGCAAACTCTGAATGTTAATCTTCCCCATATTCATTTGCATGTATTTCTGTTCTGTGCATGTGAATTCCAGCTGCTCCACCCCCAGACTCCTATGAACTTTATATGAGCCTGGGAATATTTATTTTTGTTTTTTGGGGACCAGGGATTGAATTCAGGGGCATTCAACCACTGAGCCACATTCCCAGCCATATTTTGTATTTTATTTACAGACAAGATCTCACTGAGTTTCTTAAAGCCTTGCTTTTGCTGAGGCTGGCTTTGAACTTGTGATTCTCCTGCCCCAGCTTCCCAAGTTGGTGGAATTACAAGTGTGCATCACCAGCTGTTTTTTCTTTATAATTAGGGCTCAGCTCTTTGGTCATTGCATGCATGGGTGTGATTTATTTGTTTCTCTTACTTCACTATTCTACTTCTATATGTTTTCATTACAATTGAAAAACATGGGCCATGCTTCAGGTCCTTTCGTTTCCTCCAATCTTCTGTTTATATTCCATTTATATCTTTGTTAATTTTTTTTGATGTGTGCCAGTGGTTATGGAAGGTTTGTGAATTTATTCCAGTTATTCTTCTCTTTGTGCTTTAATTTGGAGCGTTTTAACTGCAAGTTACTCATATTTTCTGTAACACTCAGTTCTTTGAGGGACAATGTGACACCACAAGTGAAACATCCTACATTAGGAAGCTGTTTTATGCCAGAATTTATTTAAACCATTGCGTAAAATTACTTTCAGATGATGTGCATTAGATGCATATAAAACAGAAGTGAATTTAGTGTTAGACTTGAGTCTATTGTAATATATCTCTTTAGGTATATACAAATATTTCAGAATTCAAAAAAAAATCTTAAATCTAAAGCATGTCTGGCCTCAACTATTTTAGATAGAGAATACACAACCTGTGTGATGCCTGTTTTCAAGGTCTTGTCTACTAATCCCATCATTGTTAATATTTCTTCTTCAGCTGACTGATTTTGCTAGATTTTGTTTTGCTCTTTAACAAATGTTGATTTTACAAGAAGGAAGTCAATTTATTTTAGATGCCCTTGATCTCTCAGGCATGGTGTTCAGTTTTGTTAGCATGTCTCAGGTAACCTATACTCAAGTATCATTTATCCTTATTTTTAAGTATTATTTTTCTGAATTCCTTACAGAATGTTCCAGATTTACATAAAGGTCCCTCCTTTTTGCACAGTCAGAACTCAATTGTCCTAAATGTTTGTAAGCTACTGGATTGTTTCAACTCATAGGTGCTTGTTATATAAACAATAATTGTTCTTTGTCCTATCTTCTTGAAGTAAGGTAGAAGAAATGAGAAACAGGCAGAAAAAGACACAATGGGAGGACAAAAAAAGAAGGTTTTAATTCAAAAGTTTCACATATTTTTCCAAGCATATTTTTTTCCCCAAACCAGTCTCTTTTCACAACCTGTTACTCCCAAACTCTTGGAAAATCTGTGGATCTACCCGAGTACTTTTAACTCCACCACCACCATCATCACCAATAGATATCTTAAGCAAAGAAAGATGCAATATTTTGAGGCGTCTATAATTTAGGGGACTTTTTATTGCTATTAATAAGATGATGAAGATCATGTCAGTCTGAGGATCCTGAGATTGACCAATCCATCAGAAACTTGAGATCATTGAACTGATATCATTTGTACACCTTCCCATCCCCACACCTCATCAAACTTTCTTTAAAAGAAAAGCCAGGAACCCCAAAACAAAGCCTCTCAATCTCAAGATTGTCCACATTCTCCCTTGAATGCATACTTGTCGCTTTCATCCCAAAGGTATCTGTTGTGAGAATACCCTCATTTTCCCTTCCATGTATGTCTACTTTCCTAAATAAACCCTTTTCTGTGTCTCAGACTGAAGCATGCTGAATTTTTTTTTCTATCACATATACCAAGCATCCTACATGTCCTGCATTGAATTCCTCTCTTTTAGTCAGTTTTTTCTTCACTGTGATCAAAAGGCCTGACAAGAACAAAGTAGAAGAGGAAAGTTTATTTAGGACTCACTGTTTCTGAGGTTTCAGTCAATAGACAGCTAACTCCATTGCTGTGGACCTGAGGTGATACAGAACATCATGGTGGAAGAACGTAGAAGAGGAGAGTAGCTTTGGACATGGTGATCAAGAAGGGGAGGGGGAGGGAGAGAGAGAGAGCGAGCGCTTTGCTCAACAAGGACAAAATATGAACCTCAAAGGCACACCCCCAGTGACCCACCTCCTCCTGACTATAGTTACCACCCAGTTAATCCATTCAAGTTAATTCACCAATGAGGTCAAGGAATTAGGTCAATGCTCTCATAATCCAATCATTTTACTGCTAAACTTGCATTTTCTCACAGATGAGCTTTTAGGGGAAATCACTTATATAATAAACTATAACATTCCTCTTCTCTCTGAGAACTCCTCAGACTCTTCTCCAGAAAGATTTCTTCTCCCATGAATTCCTTGATTTTAACCCAAGACATATAGGGATTGATATTTAGTGCTAAACTTAAAGGATTCTAATGCAAGTGTTTGTGTGATTTCCACTTTGATACTTTATACCACAAATTCTGGCTGTCTCAGTTTCTCCAAATTCACTCCTACTTTTTCATCTTAATTAGACTGCCACACTCATGCTGAGTTAAGAATTTTTCTACGTGGAAAAATAGAAGTTCAGTGAATTAGAACAAGGGGAATGAAGAAAAGTTGAATAGGAAAAAAAACAGTGGAATGAATGTGACATACCTTTCCAATGCACACGTATCAATATATCACAGTGAGTCTCACCACCATATATATCCACAAGAATGGGACCTAACTTGAATAAGATATATTCCATGCCTGTATAAAGATATCACAATAGATTCTATTGTCACACATACTCAAAGAGAGAAAATAAAAATTTTTAAAAATGAAAAATAAAGAACATTTGGTAGAAGTGGAGCATTTAGCTCATGTTGAGCATTTTTTCTGCCATAGATAAGAATACTGGCTTCAAAATTCTAATATTTTATGAATTTACAAATTATAAACTTAAAAACTGGAGTCATTGGTTAATAAATGGAGTACATTTTTGCAAAAGGAAATCTTAACTTAGATGCTTTCTCCTAATATTCATTAGATTGGATAGTGTGGTAGATATTTAAATGGAAGGATATTTTTGTCTTATCTTCTCCCTGAGAGGAGGGACATGATTTCTTTCTTTGGCTACAGCCATCAATACATCAATTTTTAAATTTTACTGTCATTCAAAGTGATGCTTAATGTCAGCAGACAGAAAGATAAAAAATTTTTAAATTTATTTCACAAGGTCTATGTATCCAAATATTATAGAGATGTAAAATAAACTTATTTGTCAAAAATTAGTACTTTTATCTGATAACTTCATGATGTTTGGAATTAAGCCAACATTTCCCCCATCAAACAAAAGAAACTATCTTACAAACCAAACGTTTCTTAGTAATACACATTTGAATGGAAGTGATTCAATAAAATATCTTCTAACATACTGAGTAAAGCTCAGAGTTAAGTTTTGACTTTGTACTTGAATGACTGTATGATTCCAGGTTAATTACTTAATCTCTAAAGGTTCATTTTTCCCCTATTTTGAAGTGAAAACTTTTCAGGATGGATTGAAGATAAAATAACATAATAAAGACAACCATAAATTTATATATGATAGAAGACATCATAATCTGTGTTGGGTAGGCTTTCTCAGAAGAAGACATTGAGAAAACCATCTCTTTACCAGTGATATTCTAAGGAAATACTTCCAAAAATATCTAGAAAGGATATAGGAGATTAGTTTGAAGCTGGAGAGGATGCAAAGAAATGGGACAATCTTAGGTAAAAATTCAAAAGAGTAGCCTACTTCCAGTGTTAAGTTATTATCAGGGTATATATTATCAGGATTTGTGTGTTTGTGTCCAAGAAGCTAGGCTTTGAAACTCCTGCACAGGTCAGTCATTTGTTAGAATCATTACTGCCTGATAGAGATTTCCTATCACTTTTGAGAATGGGCACTTCCTAGCTATGTGCTCCTGTAACTTAAGTGAGCCACAGGTAGAATCTGCTCGCAACAAACCATACAGAAGCCAGGAGAGAGCCTGTAGAACCTGCACAAAGGATCCTAGGTAATCTCAACAACGTTCAGGTAGTACCCATACAGCACACTTTATCATTTTGTTGTTCCGTATCAGCTTCTTCATTGTCATTTTGACACCATCTTGCTGTCAATATAGTTGTAATATCTTTACCTTTTGAAGTTCTTCCATACTCATTTTCTGTTTTGATAATCAGTATAAAGTTTGTAGACTTATTTGGAGAAATACAGAATATAAGACTCAGAAGCTTACAGAGATTCCAGGCCATTGGGTGTGTCTTCTAACAATGACTCCATGGCATTCTCTCTCTTTCCTACTCCAAATTACCTTTGTATAGTCACACCAGTCATTCTTATCTATTTAGCTATTTTAATATAACCTAAATAAAAGTAGAACCTTCCTCGTTTGCTGTTAAACTAGATATTGATGCTATTTCAAAACAATATTCTACTGTCCATAAGAATGGTATATATGTATATATCTAAATTACATATATATATGTAATATGTGTATATATGTAATATACATATATTACAAATTGTATATATACATATATATTACATATACACATATACTATTATACTATATATATGTGTATATTACATGTATGTATATGTAATATATGTATATATACATTCAAAATGGTGCAATTTAAAAATAGTGTGTGTGTGTGTGTGTGTGTGTGTAACCTTAAAGTGGGTAATATGTAAATAATATCTTATGATTCTGAAATCTGTGAAATCCAACATTCAGGAGTCAACGAATTTGATGTCTGGTGAAGGTCCACTCTGCTTCTTAGAATGTCTGAAGGTGCAAATACCTCCTTTATAAGGCTACTGAATTCATTCATGAGCACTCTTTCCTTATAAGAAAATCATCTCCTAATTGACTTATCTCTTAATACTATCACATTAACAATTAAGTTTCAACATATGAATTTTGGGAGATATCAGACCATAACAATATATGTATATGGCTTATTAAAATAAGTATCCCTAGAAATAGTTAAGTAATAGTGGTCATTGATTACATTTTATGTAATATAAGCTTGACATTAATTAATCTGTTCATATATGGACTGATTTTTCCACAATTAAGTGGAATATTTGGTGTATATTTTCTTTTATTATTTAATGAAATTGACATAGTTTGTGAATTCTGTGAATTCTGTTTGGAAACATCAGTATTTTTATTAATTCTTATTCTCATATCAAATTCTGAATGCTATAGAAGGGAAAACAAATTAAAGTCTTCCAATCATATATCAAATCTGTAATTTAGCCTGCTTCTCTAACTTGGGAAAAGGGGACAGTTAATATATGTATCATATTCCAAGAAAGGGATTCAGCTATATCAATAAAGAGAAGTGTCACTATTTATTCACAGGAGACTAGTCTTTTCCATGTGTCCAGTAAGGTGTGTGAATCCCCAAAGATCTTTCTTTCAGTTACTCACTAGTCTTATATTATTTTTCTTAACTTAGCAAGTATGTGTTCAAGGGCATTTGGGCTGTTCTAACAAAATGCCATACACTTGATGATGTGTAAACCATATGAATCTGTTTTTCACTGTTCTGTAGTCTAGGAAGTCCAAGATCAAGATCAGAACATTCAGTATCTGGGCATTCTCTCAGCACCTTTACTTGAAGATGGGACCTATGTCTCATAGGCAGCATCCTCTCACTGTTGTCCTCATGTGGTGGATGGAGTTAACAAACTCTCCAGGGTCTCAATATCATCACCATGAAGGTTAAATTTTAACATGAATTTTGAGTGGACACAGTCATTCACATCACAGCATGTACCCTTTTGTCTTGGGTTGTTTTATGAGTACCCAGTGGAGTTTATAGGTGTGCATTTGGAATTTCATGTAAGGGAAAAGAGATTTCCTCATGTCTGCTACATGTCAAATCTTAGGCATTTAGGTTAAATTGCACGTGACTACAAAGATTGCTATGATAATTTACATTGGCATTTTAGGTTTAAGATCAACAAGTAATTCAAAGTAGCTTATATTCAACTACTGTTATTTCTTATGTGTTTATCTTTGGGGGGCTTATGCAGGTGAATAGCGGCTAAATAGAATAAAATGTAACTTTTCTTAATTGTATATCCATTACATCATTCAATACCAATGTTGGACTATCCAAAACATCATTAGTGAATATACAATGCTTTACTCAAAATTAGATCTAATATATTATTATATAATGCAGAATTTATCAAGACCAGGAAGTTATGAATTATCCATAAATGACACTATTCATTAACTCTTATGTAGCTTCATTGTAGTCAATATCTTGGCAACTGAGTACTCATTTCCTAATCTCATTTTTAACCATTTACTAGTTGTATAATTTAGGCCAATTTTCTTAATATAACTGGTCTATAACATGTAGATAGTCATAATTACTAACAAGACTGTTGGGAGAGTAAAATGAAGTACCAAAGAAGTTTCTTTATAACCTAGTGTGCACAGTAACAAAGTAATGTTAAATTTGCATAGCACAATATACTCCCAACTGGTGCATAGGTCCCATGTTGACAATTCTAGTGTTAGCCAGTTATGTTAAAAAATGAAAACAACGTTATCATTTTCCCACTGGATTAACTTATATGTGAGTTAGGTCTATCAAAGATAATAAAACTTAGAATTTTTATTTTTAAAAAATGTCAAGTTTTTACTAGCAAATAATGGAAAGGCCCATAATGTGTCTGTATGAATGTTTGTATGTGTGTGAAAGTGAGGAAATTATTGGATTTCATATGACTTTATTTCTTATTCTAAGTTTGGCTATTAATTTCACATTCCTAATGGAATGAGAATAACTGTATTATCCCAAGAAACACTGTCATTTTATTGTCTAAAATGGAGGGAATTGAATTGAGTAAAAAGCTCAAGAGACAATTTGTTCTAACAAGATTTTAATGTCAAGGTTCATAGATTGAAAGGTCAGAGTAAGGTTTGCATAAGCTTCTGACCTTCTTAGTGACTCACATGCTCAAATCCATTAAATATGTGTTTCATCAATCATTTAGTGATCACTTAGTTCAAAGAACAAAGCTGATACCAAACCTCCTGAATTTAAGCCTATTTGTAGAAATCAAAAATGGAATTTCAGTTGTACACAAATTAATATGTCTTATTGAGCCAAATAATAGTAGAAAGAATATTGAAGTAGGATACATGAGATGTTTGAAAAGACCCACTTCTTTTACTTAGTGGCCTTATGAAACTTGGATGTCTAGCACTCAATTTCTCCACCTGCAAGATAATATAGGTGAATATATAGAGAGAGAAATATATAAATATATGTATATGTATATATATAAAGAAATATTGATATGTCTTCATCTAACTAACTTTAATTCTGTATGTCATTTAAAGAGCACAAAAACATTTCCTGTCCCTTGTTCTTTCTCAACATCTGTCTTCAACTTTGCTTCTCAAGGGTTAATTCATCTTTTTACAAACTATATATAGTTTATATAATATCAACAATTGCATTGCCAGAATAAAGCTAATTGGACATTATTGTAATATCCAAAAATAATAATGCTTAAAGCAATAAAAGAAGGAAAAGTAGGAGAAATTATCTTTAGAGACTATACACTTCCAACTGGTGAAATGTTTCAGCACATTGAAAACTCTTATAGTCACTTTCACTTTGAACCATGGTGAGGTAACTAGTACTAACTAGTGCTCTTGCCAAAAACATCTATAAATCTATATGAGATATATGAAACTATAACTTTTATATGCTGTACAAAACAATACACAAGCTTATGATCCAGGAGCAAAAGTTGCCCAGAGAAAACTTTAAGTATGGCTTGAAAGGAGGCAGAGCAAGAATAGATCGATTCACACTCACTGATGCTAGGAGAAACAGGACACAGTGTCAGACTGCTGAGTTGGCTGGAATTTGTGGGACAGGGCAGAAGGGAAAATAGACATAAAGAGAGACATCCCAGAAATATGTATAGGAGACTGTAAATTCAAAGATATCAGTGTAGAAGACCAGAACTTATGAAGCAAATAAGAGAATACATACTGGGAAGTTAGTAATTTGATCAGGAGTTCAGAGGTAACACAGATTTGGAAAAAAAGGCATTCTGGTCAGAGTGCATGAACCTCACTAAATAGTCTAGGTTTTCAATTAAGACAGCACAATGGCCACAATGGAGAAACGAGAAAAATTTAACCATGGATCAAGAACATTTTAGACCTAAAAAAAGTTTATTGTATTCAATTAATAAAGGATAAAGCTCTAAAATGAGAAAATATCCTGTTTGATGAAAATTTAACATTCTTTGAAAGAAAACAAACAAAAATATTCAGAATAGCAAAAAAAGATGGACTTCTCTGATACCCTTTAGATAGTCAAAAATATCTAGACATGTAAAGAAGCAGAATGACTTAATACAAAAAAAAACACAACCAATAAAAACAAATACAGAAGTGTTAGAGATGTTAAAACTAGAGAAGACTTTAAAATACTATTACACAGATAAGATACAGATAAATAAGAACTTAAAGGAAAATACATATATTATGAGTAAAGATATGAGAAAAATTGTTGGGAAAATGAAAAGTCAAAGAAATCCAGATAGAAATTGTAGAAGAGAAAAATATGAAATCATGAAGCTGGAGATCATATTGCTCATTGGTAGAGTGCACACTTAGCATAATTAAGACCTTGGGTTCAATTCAATGAAAATAAGAGGAAAAAAAGAAAAAGAAAAGAAAATATAAAATCTGAATTGAAAATGTCAAAGGGGAGATTTTATACAATATTTTAAACCAACAAAGAAATGGTCAGTAAATTCACTATAGGGTAACAAATGCAATTCAAAGGTACCAGAGAGAAAAATATGTCTGAAAACAAGAAAACAAAACTCTAGAGAGTATATTTGTATTCATTATATGCTGCATTATTATTGTTATGCAGTAGATATTTATGACATAGACATTAAGCAATCTTAGATAATTTAATTGGAATCCTAGAAAGAGGAAATTTGCATAAAATATTTAAAGATGCAAAAGATTAAATATTTCATATTTGGTGAAAAATATCAATGCCTATAACAAGGAAACGTATATCAGTCAAGACACATGCCCAAACACATATGAACATGGACAAAAAACAAACCACTCATATCACTTTACAATTTATTAAATGAGTAATATTTAGAAAATATTAAATTATTTCAGAGAATAAGGACTTATTATATAAGAAGAAAAAGGTAACATTAAGAGCAAAAGTTAAATTAGAATCAGTGAAAGCCCATAGATAATTAATCAATGTTAAAGGGTCAAGCCTTTTCAATGTCAAAGGAACAAAATTTTTTTTTTCCAGAAGTTATGGAATTTATGGGTAAATGAATGTAACTGGAGAATATTATGGTAAGCAAAATAAACCAATCCCCCAGAAACCAAAGACCAAATGTTTTCTTTGATATGTGGATGTTAATTCATAATAAGGAATAGGGGGCTAGGGAAGAATAGAGTTACTTTAGATTAGGTAGAGAGGAGTGAAGGGAGGGGAAGGATATGGGGGTAGGAAGGATGGTAGAATAAATCTGATATTATTACCCTATGTACATATGTGACTATATAACCAGTGTGATTCTACATCATGTGTAACTAGAAGAATGAAAAGTTATATACCATTTATTTATGACATGCCAAAATACATTCTACTACCATGTATAAGTAATTAGAAGAACTAAAATAAAATAAAATAAAAATATATAACTAAAGTTATTGCCTTCCAGAAGATTCTTTAAAATCACTTACCAAAAGTGAAGATTAAATGGAAATTTTTTTCAGACATCAAAAAATAGGAAATATTTGTTTCCAAACAGAATGATAATATTTTTTAAGTTAAAAGAAAATTCTCAGCTAGGTATTGTGGCCCATGCCTGGAATCCCAGCATCTCGGCAGGCTGAACCAGGAGGATTGCAAGTTCTTTGGCAACTTAGAAGCAAAGCTCTGAGTAACTTAGCAAGTCCTTGTCTCTACATTAAAAAATAAAAGGGTCTGGGAATGTGGCTCAGTAGTTAAGCAACTCTGAGTTCAATCCCCAGTACAAAAAAAAAAAAAAAAAAAAAACACCTCTGGTTAAAGAAAAAGATGTCAGACAGAAACACAGATTTAGGGACTGGGGTTGTTGCTTAGCTATAGAGCACTCATCTCGCATGTGCGAGGCCCTGGATTCAATCCTCAGCACTACATAAAAATAAATAAATAAAGGTATTAAAAAATAAAGGTATTTTTAAAAAAACACAGGTTTAAGCAAATGAATGAAGTATGCCAATAAGATAATGAGTATCTTAGTGGATATAAAATAGTGTGGTCATTTCTGATATCTTTAAAAGATAATTTGCCATGTGGGGATAAACTAATAATAAGGTATTGAGTGATTTATCACATCCAAAAGTTAATGTTTGAAAATGATAGCACAAAGCACAGGAAGAAAGAAATGGAAGTTTGCTGATTGAAGTTTCTAAAGTATTAATTTATATAATACTATTTTAAAATATATTGTGATAAGGCAAAAATGCACATTGTAAATCCTAAAGAAATAAATGAAAATAAACAGTTATATCAAGTTATTTATTGACTTATCTATGTCAAATAAACTAATAGTGTAAGTGCAAAATCATAAATAAAACACTCAAATCATTAGAAGACAAGAAAATAGGGGGAATAAATGAAGACTATATAGGGCCTTTATCTGGAAAAATAGTAATATCAGAGACTAAAAACATAATAATCACAATAATTGCATTAAATAAAAGTGGTCTAAAACATTATTTTAAAAGCAGACAATTCTGAAATGATAAGTCTATATGCTTTCTACAAGAAGGCATTTAAGCTATGAATCTACAGGCAATTTAAAAGTCAGATCATCAGAAACACTAAATGTAAATATGCTTGAATGGATATATAAATCTGGGAAAAGACACTTAAATTGAGGACCATTGTCACATACAAGAACAGCATTTCATAGTGTTACAATTTATCAAAAAATTATGGAAAGTCACCAAGTGAAGGAACTTTAATAAACATAAAATAATAATACTGAATACTGAAGGAAAACAAAAATCTGCTGCTATATTTTCAGACGTAAGCAAACTTTACTCAGAAATTGATGGTATACATTAGAAAGATTTTAACAAATCAGATGAAATTAAATCGATTAACTACATCTTATGGGAATGGACATCTGTGACTCAAAAGTTAAATGTTGTGTTTACATTCCTGATAACTCTGGCCTTGTTAAAGATTTACATTACCAAATAAAGGCCTTGCCCTCTCTGGCCTTGTTATGTGGGGACAACTTCTCAGTTCTTTCACTTCCTGGTAAGAGATTACTGACTTCTCTCATCTTCCTGGTGTTCATTGACATTTCCTGCCCAGATCACTCCACCTTGACTCCTTCAGCTCATCTGCTTCTCACTGAGCATCTCCTGGGCCTAGTCACATACTCAGGAAGGAGAGAAGAGAGCAGGAAAACAAAGGAAGCCTAGGACATATAAATAGGCAGCACACCTTCACTTCCTGGGATACCAGTAGAAGTAGAATACAGTGGCCAGTGTCAGCTGGATGTAGTAACATAAAAGAGACAGCGGTATTGAAATAGACTCCTGGAAATTTGCTGAGTTCCCCTTGAGCATTCAGTAAGATGTTATCAGAGCAGGTACATGAGGGTACGGCCTGAATCCAAGAGAGGAATCAAACTAAAGGATTGGAAGAACATAGTGTTCATGCAGAAGCAAGTATACCTCTGGTTCCAAGCCAACCAAATAGGAAAACCTGATGATCTAATACTTTGGGTGACTGATTGGAAATAATAATAATTCAAACACCATAAATGGATAGTAAGTTAACACACAAAAAAAAGAAAGAAAAATCTTTAAGGCTGTAAGTTGTTGGGGAATTACAAAGCAAAATCATAATCTGATACTACTACCAATTAATTAGAATAGCTAAATATAATAAAGGTTAGCCATCATGGTAAAGGTGTGGAGAAAATAAAATTCTCCTACATTGTTAAGCAGAAAATAAAATGGTACAACCATTTTGAAAAACAGCTTGTCAATTTCTTAAAAATGGTTAAAATATATGTACCATCTAATCCAAATGCCATACACCTAGATATTTACCCAAGAGAACACAAACCATTTGTCAATCAAGGACTTATATACACATATCCACAGCAAATTAATTTGTGAAAGGCAACATCTATGTTTACCAACAGGTAACTGGATACCTAAGATGTGAGTCATTCATGACTGGAGTATTATGTAATAATATAATCAATAACACTCAGAAGAACAAACTATTGACACACAGAGAAACATGAATCAATCTCAAAATAGATAAACTGAGTAAAAGAAATCAGTCAAAAAGAATAATTCTATTTGTGTAGATTTTTAGATAATACAAATTAATTCATAGCTACAATATGCAGGTCATCCCTTGTCTACCTAGACAGGTAGATTCTGGGAGAGGCATAACCAAAAGTATGCCAAAAGGTGTGAAGAAGGCAATGAGTATGTTCATTGTTGATTGTGGTGATAATTCACAGGTGGAAACATACATAATAATGGAATAAAATTTAAAAAAATAATGACTTTGAGATACACAAAATTCCTTAGCACACATAAAGAACCAATAGTAAATGATAACCTCATATATAATACTGTTAATGAAATTTTAAATAGTTGGATATTTGTGGAAAATATTGTAATCCTATATGTTTGACAATGGATTTTATGCAGAAAATATTTTTAAAAATTCTACAACTCCAAAATATACATAAACTACCTGATGCAATAGGAAATTAATTTAAACCCAAATTTGGAAATAAGAATATAACATAAATGCTAATAAGCATATAAAAAATCAACATCATTAGTTTTAAGGAAATTTATTTTAAAATCACAGCAATGTATCATCTCTTTCCAGAAATAACCAAAATTTAAAGTCTGTCTATACCAAGTGTTGACTATTATGAGCAATAAATAGAAATGCTGTATGAAGCTGATAGAATTAAAAAAAGTTATTTTGGATAGTTCTGTTTTGTAATTTCTCAAATAGATAAACATAATCTTATATGAATCAACAGTTGAAATTCTATGTACTGCCAGGAATGGTAGCACACACAACAGGAATAAATCATTTTACCCAGGGGTTAATATCATTTTCCAGGCAACTTGGAAGGCTGAGGCAGGAGGATAGTGAGTTCAAAGCCAGCCTAAGCAACTTAATGAGGCCGTAGCAACTCAGTGATACCCTGTCTGTAAATAAAATATAAAAAGAGCTAGGGGTGTGGCTTAGTGATGAAGCACCCCTGGGTTCAATCCTTGTTATAAAAGAGAGAGAGAGAGAGAGAGAGAGAGAGAGAGAGAGAGAGAGAGAGAGAAGGAAGGAAAGAAAGAAAAAAAAGAACGAAAGAAAGAAAAGGAAAAGAAAATAAACCCTGTGAATTACAGCAAATGAGAATATATATTTTTACACAAAAAAACCCACAAGTGTTCATATTCACTCTATAAAAATAGCCACAAAATTAAAATAGCCAATTTTTATCACTCAAGAATTTATAGTCAGACTATGGTAATTATGGCATATTTATACAATGGTACACAACTAAAGTATAAAATAAATTATTTACAACTATTTCTACAACTGAATTAACTTCATAAGTATGCCATACATAAGTTACACATTATCTATTATTTTATTTATTTAAACTTATAAAATGTGTCAAAATTATTTGCAACAAGAATAATATCATTTTACCTGGGGTTATTTGTAGGAAAAATGGACTGTAAGAGTACATGAAGCAATACTTTAGAGTTGATGGAAGTATTTTGTTGATTGGTAGGGTGGTTTTAAGGGTGTATACTTTGTCAAACCCTTCAGAATATATATATTTGAAATGGATGATTTTATTGTATGTAAGTTATATCACCATAAAATTTATGCAAAAATTATATACACAAATTCTAGAATAACCAAAGTATAAGTATCAAATGACATAAAAATTGACTTAATTTCATCTTGATACACTTACAGTTTCCAAAAGCTTACTAACATATGATATTTTTCCATGTTACCTTATAAATGTTTATAGGGTTCTTTCCCACTCAAAGAACCCCAACTTCTTACCTCTACAGCCACTTTTAATCCTTTCCAGCACAGTTAAATAGCAGGGATCTGGAAAGTAATACAACAAACCATATAACACACTGTGTAATTGAAATGGACCATAATCACTAATATTAAAGACAGTGAATCATTCTAATAGAGCTGTGTTCGGCAAACAATGAAAAATTATGTGCCAGAAAAGCTAATGCTGGTTTTAAAATGAACAGAAATGAAGTGAAATGGAACCTCACTTGTTATTCATGAAGGTCAATTTAACGTGATTATTTTTTCCCAACATCACAGCTTTGTGATTACTGTTGTATACCTTAGTGCTTTTTTATCACCTAATAAATGTATAACATAACCAGCTGGTGATGATTTTGTTTAGAACTGAGTCTAAATGCCCCCCAACCAGCATCAACTTAAACATGCTACTAGTTGCAATGCAAACAAGTTTCAATGCATCCTGTCAAAAGCAGTAGGGGACTTTCAAATATTAGGTTTTATTTTAATGATTTCTGTGGATAAAAGCAAGCATGGGTTACTCTTGGGTGAAATATTGCCTTTACAACCCAATGATCTCGTTAACTCTCCTTTTCATGATATATTTGCCTTCAATACTTATCCACTTTGTAGTCTCAAACAGGATATAAGTTTAGACCCTTGTTTAAAACAGGATGCATGCTGGCATTGAGACTCTCTGATAATTTCAAAGAAACTTTGAAATCCCACATACGAAAATTTATAAAAATGTTAATTAATATGTGCCTAAACAATTTCATCATCAACAGTTCTCTAAGAGAGCTAGTATTTGAATGGCAAATGAATTATTTGGTAAATGAAAATTTCCATCAATTTTGGCCTTACCCGTGTCTCAATAGATTATATCAAAAAATTTACTGTTTTTTTCTGTGAAGTTCATCCCATTTTGTGCTTATCTCATTTTTAATTTTACTAAAATCCCAGAGAGACAAATTAGTAAGGTGCAGAGCCTGGCTGAGAGCCTTCATTAGCTCAGCGCTAATAACTTCTTTCAGCACCACGGATAGCGCCTGACATCACAACTCAAGCTTATCCAAAAGCTAATTATTTTCCCTGTTATAAAACAAAGGTTCTATATCAAAGGCCCATAATGCGACACAGTACACCCTCTAGATGCACTGATTTGCAAAATAAATCAACTGTGTCAGGGAGGAATTTAAGCAGAAATTACAACAAATTGCAATTATACTTGCAGTGGTGCACTATTTAAATGCATTGTCAGTTGTTCGTGGCAAGAAGGCATCCATGCCACTCTGCAGGTTGAGAGAAAAGGTTGAATTCTCATCTGTCACAGTAATAAAAGTGTTTTGTTCTTGCAAGTTATAGATTCTATTATAGCTTAGTTCATAAATATTCAAATTATGTGTGGAGAGAGGAGACCAAAGGACCTGTAGTAGATTGCACAATGAAATGTATTAATTATACACATGCATACCCAAACACACATGCATACCCACCTACACAACTATTTTTAGACAGTTTTGATTTTGTGTATTTTCTCCCCTGAATATATATCTCTTCTTTCTTACAAAACTTCTAAACTGTATACTCTAGCTCACTTAGAATAACACAGGCAGTTCATTCCCACAGGCCACAGAGCCTATCCTTCAGATTACACGATGTCCTCAGAGGTTTAGGATAGAGCTGAAAAACAGACTAAAGTTTACTGAACTGGAAATTACACTCAGATGCTAACTAGCACCCCACAGAATTTCCCAGTGGGTCTATGTCTACAAAATTTCAAAACTAAAGTAGAGTTGAGGAAGAAAATAATATTTCCACTTCTTTCTTTCTCAAGACAGAAGCTGATTATTTGGAGCAATGCTTGTATACCTTGTTTTCCTTGGGGTGAAACCTTTAGAGGTCTCTCTGACTTCAACTCATTTTTAAAGAGTAGGTGGAAAAGAAACTAGATGCCCATGTGTCCCCTCAGATAACTAACATGCAACCTAGAAAGTCTGAGTATATGCAGGTGATTAAAAATATACTACAAAAATGATGAAATGTGTCAGTAATTTAAAATATTTAATGTCCCCTATATTTTGTTTTACCTTAATCCTATATTCTTACTGCACCATCTCTCACATACCTATTCTTTTTATTCCTTGATTTAAAAATGAAAATTAAAAAAAAAAACTAAATTGAGAGTACTGTCATGTGTAATTTTATCTTGTTTCCTCTTTGAACTTGGCTTATGGAACCTCTTTTCCATATTAATGTTGGCTATTTTACTCACCACATAATCTCTCTCTTTCATTTTCCTTAGTTTGTTTCCTGGATTTTTATCTTGAAATCTTTCCTTATATGCTGGGCAGAAGTCTGCTCCTTGAGTTCATTTGTTATTCTGGTCTCAATCACCTTATTGAGTTATTTTCTTTGCTGCAATCAGTCTTTAAATACAATCTGGTAAAGATACAGCAATGATTTTTGACAACCTGACCTTTCTCAGCTTTCTTACACTTGTTTAATTAGGTACTACGTGCAGCTGTGACTTGATCTTTACAGTTTTCCTCTGGAAAAAAAGAAAGAGATGTTGTTTAAAGAAGGTCAGATTTGGCAGGTTTTCCAGTTACTTCAGTAACTGACATGGGAGCCTTAGGAGCCAAAGAGGCTTGGGAATTCTATAGCAGTGTCTTTAAAATAATTTAAAAAATATATTTGAGAAGACAATTCGAGTTCAAGAATAAGTTATGAGGAAGAGCTTTTCAATTCTGGGGCTGACAGCCTGAAGTGACTGCAAGTCATGACTCTGAGAGTGATCATTTTAGTTCATATCCAATGAAGCTATAGGCCAAAGCTCAGATTCAAATAGGAAAAAAAATGCACATCAAGTAGCTCAAAAAGCAAAGATGTTATGCTAATTTTAGGTTAAAATGTAGTTGACAAGTCCAAAGTGTTTAGATATTGGTTATGAGTCTGCCTAAATTATTGGAGGAAGGTAATGCAAGTGTACACCATCAATATTAGGTCCTAGAAAAGAGTGAAGTAGAATTGCACATAAAATAAGGACATTGCATTCCAGTTCCTAAAGCATCATCAACTCTCTAATTTTATTCTTTTCATCATTCTTTATTTTAATTCTTTATTTACATAATTATAATTAGCATATGCATTGTCAGTAAAACATCTTGATATTTTGTGATATTCAATTATTTTATCTGGTATGTAGGACTGACTCTTTAGTATCCTTTCCATATTCATTAGGTTCAGTTATTTTTCCAGTGTAGCATATCTAGAAGGAAAAAAAGCCACAATTTAGAACCAGATCTAATGGTCAAAAAGTATGTGTTTTTCATTTGTTCTTATACATTGATTCTATTCACTTTAAGTATGATATGTTATCTAGCAACTTTAAAAGTTTATTTTTTGAGTTTATTATATCATTGATACAAAACAGTGCCTATGATTTTAAATAAAACGCACAGTAACATTCACCTCTGGCTGTGTTGTAACCCATTTCTGTTTATATGCTCATTGTTTTTCTTTGTTGGGGATGATACATCTTGAAAATATTTTTTTAAAATTCCACTCTATGCATCAGAAAAGTATGTTTTCTCAGAGTAAAATAACTCCACAGCGTGCCTCAGAAAATTCTGATGGTCCAGGAGAATCAATCCAATTTGATTTAATTCAATTCAATAAGTATCTTTATTGCATGCTTATCTTGTAATCAATCCAATGATAGAGTTATGAGAGATACAGAAAAAATTGTGATGGTTTCTGCCTTACAAGAATGTAATATTTCATGGTAATAATATGATGCTGACATATGCCACATCTCAATAAAATTCTAGGATGGTTACTGATTATGTTCCAAGAAGAGTAATCCTGTTATGCAATTTCAAAGCAGAGAGAATGCAATAGTAGATGAATTGGTCATGGAACACTATATGGAAAAGCTGGAGTTCAATATGTGACCTGAATGATGAATTAAAGATGGCTAGACAGATGTGTGAAATAAAATAATTTTTGTCCATATTAAAGATTCTGAAGTAGGACTTTCATAGAGCTCACACAGAATAGCAGAAAAACATCCCTCCCTGGGGAGGAAAGCACTGTTGAAAAGTTAGAGGAAGAGAAAACTCAGTGAGTTATGCTACCATTCACAGCAACTTCTTAAAAGTTAGTGAAACTGTTGAAATAAGAAATGACACATGCTTCCGGTTTTTTTTTTTTTTTTTGCACCTTAATTTATTATTCAGATAATTAGAAGAGGCTGAAAAGAAACCTCACATTCCTCAACAATGCTCTTCCTAAATACACTATTCCATATTACTACAATTAAATACTACTAAAGTGTACACAAAGATAAACATGATCTTTTTATACAGAGTATGTCATAGTTCCAAGAAATATGGTTAAGTTGGATAGAAGAGAGATGCTGATCAGTATTTTTGAGTGTGTCGCTATCTATATGTCTGCTAGGGAAACATATATTCCTGCACATGTGGACAGGTGCTTGCACACCCACATAGAAATGATGAAGGATAACCCAAATCTAATAAAAAAGATAACTGTAGGATCAGTGAGGAAACAGATTGGACAGAGGGACAGAGAAGAAAATGATACTATCTAAATAATAAAATACTTTGCTCAACAGTATTGGGATACTTGCAATCCCATATATCTAACGAGTCAATATCCAAAGTGAAAAAAAAGAATTCATATGACTCAATGACAAAATAACCCATTTGAAAAATGGGCAAAACACCAGAATGGACATTTCTTTGAAGAAGATATACAAAGGGTTAACAAGTACATGAAGAGAACTTCAACATCACCAATCATCAGGGAAATGCAAATCAAAGCACCTTGAATACCACCTTACACTTGTCAAGATTATTGTTTATCAAAAAAGACACAATGACAAGTGTTGGTGAGGATGTAAAGAAAAGAGAGCCCTTGCACATGAATGTTGGGAATGTAAATTGGCACAGCCCTTATGGGAAGCAGAAGTTACCAAAAAACTAAAAGTAGTACTACCATATGATCCAGCAAGCTCAATGTTGTGTATTTATTAAGGAACTAAATTTGAATGTTGAAGAGACATCTGTTCCCCCATGCTCT
This sequence comes from Callospermophilus lateralis, assembly GCF_048772815.1. Taxonomy (NCBI): domain Eukaryota; kingdom Metazoa; phylum Chordata; class Mammalia; order Rodentia; family Sciuridae; genus Callospermophilus; species Callospermophilus lateralis. The sequence goes on from NC_135306.1 coordinate 16,141,671, forward strand.
TGCAGCATTCCAACATTATTTGCAATAGCCAAGATGTGTGTGTGCGTGTGTGTGTGTGTATATAATAAAAATGGAAATTCTTCATTCACAACAGAGTGGATGAGCCCAAAAGTTATTGTATTAAATGAAATAAACTAGGTAAATTTTCTACATTATATCACAGTTGGAATTTAAAATAGTCTTATTCAAAGTAGAAGAGAGTAGTGTTACCTTTGTCTGGTACAAGGAGGAAGAGAAACAGAGAGTTGTTGTCCAAGAGGCATACAGTCACAGCTACATGGTGTAATCGAGTTTTGAAGATACAATGTTCAGCAAGGTGGTTGTAGTTAAGAGTAGTATACTACATATTTGAAATTTGTTAAAGGGTTAATCTTAAGGATTCTCATGATACACACACAAAAAAGAAAGAAAGAAAGAAAGAGAAGTAAAGAAAATGGCTACTATATGATGCTGTAGAAATATTCATTAACTTAATTGTGTCAATCTTTGCATAATGTATGCATATATCAAATCATCAAGTTGTACACCATAAATATGGGTAATTTAAAAAACTTTGACAAGTTTATCTCAATACAGATGTAAAACAAAACAAAATTGAATTTGAAAATGAAATAAATAAAAACATATTACATATTTTAACAAATGAACCAAATTACTTACCAAGTTGGTAGCACTGCAACAAAAAATAAAAGTTACTCAAGTAATTTTATAATATAGAATTTTGATTCATCTTTTTTCTGATGTATATATAATTAAAGCAAACTGTAGAAAGTAATCTTTGAACCACATTTGTTAGTCTCATTAGAAGAAATAGTGATGCTGATCTTTTGAAGTGATTTTATACCCACATACATATGCTTATGTATTAAAATATAAGGAAGTAATTAAGTAATATCATTTTTATTCAGAAAAAAAGATTGTCACCATTGTAGATATATGTTGGACATTTAAAAACAAAGATATTATGTTAAAGCTCTTAATATTAAAGTTGAATTGGAAATATAAAACCATGATATTTTTTTCTTATAAAAACTCCATGTTATATTTATATAAAAACCTAAGAGCAATGACATTGTAGATAGGGAAACAAATAAGGTAAACAAATAAGTAAGACATATTTAGAAGGTGAGATATTATATAGAACAACAGCAAATCAATTACATTTAAAAATAAAAGTTTCAAGTGTAGAGTAAAATAGATTCAAAAGACATGATAAATGCAAAATTCTAAATGTAGATCTTATTTGTATCTTGAGTGAAACATACCAAAAAAAAAGAAAATTTTAATGTTCATTGAGTATTAGATAATAACTGATAATATAGGGAAGTTCTCTATTAGACCTTGTTGCTTAGAAAACTAAAGCAAAGTATTTCCAATTGAAATGATATGATGCCCAGGATTTGTTGTAAAATACTATGGAAAGTAGAAAATAAAATTTTAGATGATACAAGATTTATGGAATATCAGTAATTACTAAAGATGAATTATGGGCATTTTAAGGTTCATTCATCTACTTTGGGGTATATGTGAAGCTTTTCATAATGAAAATAGAAAAATAAAGCGGGAAAAGGGAGATAACGCCTACCTCCTTTGAATGACCAATTTCAGATGGCCATATGGAAAATTTTCATTGAGGAGGGGTAGTATCCTGCCAGTGTTTTCTCAGTCCTTCACATATGATCACCTAGCATTAAATGTGTCAATAAAATGATTTATTTTAAATTGTTATTATTTCATTAATAATTTATGCAAAAATATATATGTTAAGAATCCACTGTACAGATGTGTTACTGTACAAGACAAAATCTTTTTTTGCCTCATGGATCAAGCAAAACAAATTAAAATCAAGCAAACAAAATTTTAATGAGTTTCAATAATTAACTGTGAAGAAAACAAAAGAGGAACTGAAGGAACAGTATTGGAAATGTGATAGAGAAGAATCGAGGATATTCCCTCAAGCTTCGTGGTCTCTGATAGTCCCACAACTTGTCTTCATTGTTCAAACAAACCTTACTCTTGCTAGGTGAAGGTATTTTTCAAATATATTAATGACCCAAATCAATTGACCTAGACATTCAGAGATCGCCCCAATGGTCCAGAGCTAGTTGGTAGCAGAAGAGAAAGCCAATGATGTTGAGCCGTGAGAAGAACTGCTGGATGGTTGACCCAGGTGGCTATGTGGCATCAACCTCAGAGCAATACCTTTTGATAACAAGCCATCAAACGGGAACCACAGTCCTGTGACTGCAAGGAACTGATTTTGTCAACAAGAACAAGATTGTAACAGAGGTATTTTAAATTTTTTTTAAATTTAAATTTATTTTTATCTACAAGTTCCAGAATAGAACTCAGTCTGGTGAAATTTTAATTTCAGCCTTGTGATACCCTGAGTAAAGAACCACAGTCTGTCAATTGTATCCAAGTTCAGTAAACATTCAGTAGGAAGCTGAATAGTCTCACCTTTGGAAAAACTGGATTTTAAGTAAAATGAATGGAGCTTTTGTTAAAGACGGTGGTTGAGGCAGGAGAATAGCTATTCTTTCAGGGATCCCAATAATTTGAGACTGGAGAGAGTTTGAATGCAACAAATAATTGGAATGCAGATTTTATATGTTTTAGGTTCTGCTCAGACATGGGGACACAGGTGAATAAAAGTCAAGGGTGAAGGGTGGAGTATCTCAACCTTAGCTTATCAGAAAGTTGATGATGCAGACAATGGCAAATCAGAGGAGGCAGAGTCATTGGGGGAAGGATAGTGATTTGAGTCAGATGCTGGAAAGAAACAAAAGAGAAATTCTGACCTGCAGTGAAGTATCTGGTAGTCATTTAAATAAAATTAATATTTAAATGCCAGAGTATGAAAATAGACATATTTGTGGAAACAGAAAGAAATGAGAAATCTAGGGATTAAACCTAGAAAACGATGAACAGGGCAGAGTGGACCTGTCCTGCCCAGGCTGCCCTGAGTAGATTTTACATGTTTCTTCCTAACTCAGTGTTTCCTAAATTCGCAGATCAGTGGCTTGACCAAGGCCAGAGGGAGGGTATATAAACCATGGATATCAGTAAACAACAAATCAGGCCAAAGTCCTCCAGCACCTCAGAGAGCCAGTTGTTAACCTAGAAAACTGAACAGAGGGAACAAGAGTGGTTTACTAAAACATTTCTTTTCTGGTTGATTGCCAGAGAAGAAATTGACACACACAAAAAAAATATGTGTTTCCACCACACATGGTGTGCATGCCTGTAATCCCAGTGTCTTGGGAGGCTGAAGCTAAAGGATTTAGAGTTCAAAACCAGCCTCAGCAACTTAACAAAGCTCCTGAGCAACTTAGTGAGACCCAGTCTCAAAATAAAATTTTATAAAAGAGCTGGGGATGTGGCCCAGTGATTAATTAAGTGCCCCTGAGTTCAATCTTTGTTATAAATAGATAGATAGATAGATAGATGATAGATAGATAGATAGATAGATAAATCTATAAATAAATAACAGGGTATCTACTACGCAAATGGTTCAGGATGTCTGGGTGGTGTGACTGACTTTGGCAACTATGAATGTGTCCTAAAGGTAACAAAGACTACCAATGAAGTACTAGCCAAATGGCAAAGAATGGAACAAAGATTATATGATGAAAAAAACATCATTATTAATAGAATTCTATTATTTCTCACAAATGATGTGGCTTAGTTGATTGTTTGCCGGGATGAGAATCAGAAGGTCTGAGGCCCTTTATGCTGTCAGCATCATTTATCTTTCTGGGACTGAGATTCTTATTTGTAAAATTAAGGGTTTAAACTGAGCTCTCTGTAAAGCCTATTCTAGTTGAGAATTGATGTTTCAAGAGTTTCAAGAAATCAGTTAAAAGAAGAGAATAAAATTCAGCATCTTCATACCCACCTCAATCTTTCCTAGACCACACTTTTATAATTGCATCCTTTCTCCCATGAACTCCATATCTACAGCCATCTCTTCTAGGAATTAAACACATGCATCATCTCGGGTTTGGGTACAGGTATTATTTAAAAGAGAAATGAGACAGACAGTCAACTGAAGCTGATTAATGTACTGCCCAAAGAGCGAGGGCAAGAGAGGAAAAATGTTGTATTCCTCCCCCTCCGCCCCTTTAGTTCAAACTATTCAATAAGCACTATCAAGAAAACTGGAGTGACTTCTTGTGGTGGAAAAATTGACTTTGTTCTTTTTATACTAAATATTGAAACATCTTTAAAGTTGTTTCTATTGATCTTTTTTTTTTTTAATCTACAAAAACTTTTGTCTAGGGCCTCCAAGAGATGCTTGCAAGTATGGAATCTCCTTGGGAACTGATGGATTGGTCAGGTTTTCTTTCCGTTTCTGGTACTTAACAGTTCAGTCTGTTGCTAGCTTCTATCTTTGATACTTGCCTCAGAGATCTGGCAAAGGATTTGTAACTGAAACTGCACAGGAGGATGGAAAATCAAATAAGGCTTCAGCATTCCCTTAGGGAGAAGATGGGTTGCAGGAAAATCTGAGTCCTGGAGGTGGAGCAAACATATTTAACAGCTTCCTCTAAAGTAGTTAGGTGTTGAAGGGGGATTCATGAGCTGCTCTGATTGGGATCTTGTTTGGCTCCTGGAGGCTCATTTGTTGGAGGCTTGGTTTCCAGTGTGATGATGTGTGAGCTGATGAAATGTTGAAGAGATGGGGCCTAGGGGGAAACCTCAGGTCATTAGGAGCCCTGCTCTTATAAGTGATTAAGATAGCTCTCACGAGATGGTTAATTTAAGAACTTGAGGCTGGCTCCACCTTGCTCTCTGGCTTCATGTAGCAAGATGAGATTATTTGCTCACCATTGTTATCTGCCATGTTGTGATAGGGTGGGAAGGGTCCTAGTGAAAACTAAGCTGATACCAGCACCATACCCTTTAATCCTCATAAAGGTGAACTAAATATACTTCTTTTCCTTCATATGTAGCCTGCTTGAAGCATATTATGTTAGTAATGAAAAGATGACTAATCCATGATTCCTTACATAGATGACTCCCAGCTTTCTGACTCCAGTGTCTGATGATATCAATGCCAGAGGAAAAAGCACATGCAAATATAAGACTATTAGAAATACTGGAAATATTGGCTCTGTGATGACCATGATTCATCACTAGCTCCTGTGATGATATCTACAAAGACCTTATTTATGTTGACCCCAAATTCAACAGAGTGGTCTGGACAAGAAGTATAATGTAAGGAATGGCTGAACTTTTAGTTAATTAGACACCTAGAGTATAAGAGATCATCCAAAGATGTATAGATTGTGCAAATGTGGAAAATTTAGGAGGATGCTATTACTTAATAGAAACAAATAAGTCAAAGGATCTCAAGAGGCCTTTGATAAGAGGAGTGGTAAGACAGACCAGGGCAGCACCAGATTTTAGTGCTATTAGGAGGAAAAAAGTAAGGAACTGTGACAATGTGAAGTTCACTGAGTGTCAAAAAATGTTCAGTAGATGAGAAATTAGGATATATCTAGGTTTTGTGGCTTAGCCTAATAATTTTTAGTTAAATCTGGATGTGGGGAGAGGAAAGATGGGAAAAAAAACTTTAGAAATAAGTATAATAAAGCAAAGCTAATTTTTTGGTGAGCAGTGGTTTCCTTTGATAGGAAGAATTAAAGATGGCTGCTGTAATGGAATACAAGGTGAAGGAGGTTAGCTGTTTATTCATTTATGTTTGTATGTTTGTTTGTTGTTTGTTTGAGACAGTGTCTCACTAAGTTGTTTAAGGTCTCATTAAATTGCTGAGACTGACATTGAACTTGTGATCCTCCTGCTTCAGCCTCTAGGGCCACTGGGATTACAGGTGTGTGCCACCATACCTGGCTCATTTATTTTTATAATGCAGGATTTTACAGGCAAATAGGTTATGAACACAGCAGATTAAAATCAGAGATGGGGAATCATTTATTGGTGAAATGATATAGTAGGGGATATTATTAATGAATAAAAAGAAGTCCAATCTTCCAAGATGTCAGAAATTTCTGGGTGTAAGTTACTGGGGTCCAGGAATTCATGTATGACAATATTTGTTCATACATTAATATTGGAAATGGACCTTGAGATAGTACTTGATATAATTAAGAACAAACCTTATCCTTGCAAACAACTTTCAGGCATGAAATGTCCTGTCTCATAAACTAAAATTCTTATTCTCTTTTTTTAACTGGGGATCAAACCCAGGGCCTCATGCACACCAGGCAACTGCTCTACTACTGGGATATACTCCCAGTCCTGACCCTTTTACTAGAAATATTTAAGAGATTGAATAAATTTGGGGGGGGGGGGGTGAGAAGATTGGACCAGATGGATTATATGAAATTTCAAAACTATGGGTATATCATTATTTCAAGTTAACTATAAAATTGCCCCTCTTGACTGAACTATATATAAATTATTAATCAGTATTAATTAGTTTTAATTAATATTTATTCATTAAATCTTTCAACAAAACTTTATTATCACCTCCTATATGCTGGGTACCATTTTATAATTTGGATATTAAAATGATGTAAAACACTCTTTCTTGTTCTTAAGGAATATATATTTTACAATATACAGAAAATACATAAATATAGGATGTAATGTGAGGATGTGAGGTATTATTCTGCTTGTGTTGCCTTAACAAAATTTAGATTTCCAGTTCAAATTATAGAAATTTGTTTTTCTCACAGTTCTGGAGACTGGAATTCTAAAATGAATTGGAGAGCATGGTTAATTTACTGTGAAGTCTCCCTCCTCAGCCTGCAGCCGACAACTACTCTCTCTTCTTTCCATGATCTTTACTCTGGTATTAGAGAGACAGTGGGAGAGAGAGTGGGGAAAGAGAGAGAGAGAGAGAGAGAGAGAGAGAGAGAGAGAGATATTCTGTTTTGGTTTGAATCTTTAATGCCCCCACCCCCTGTCAAAGCTCATGTGTTAGATGATGCAGGAATGTTCAGAGGAGAAATGAAATGATTAGATACTGAAAGCTACAAACTCATCAGTGGATTAATCCATTTGATAGATTAATACATTGAATGGACTAATGGACAGAACTATAGGAATAAGGGATAGAGCTATAAGAAGTAGATCACTGTGGATATGGTCTGGATTATATCTGTCCATGGACTCCTCTTCTGTCTGCTTCCACTGTCCTATAAGAGGAGTAACATCTTCCGTCATGATATTCTGCCTTATTTCAGGCCCAGAGCAATGGAGCTGGCAGACCATGGACTGAAACTCTGAAACTGTGAGCCCAAAATAAATTTTTATATCTCTAAGGTGTCAAGTATTTTGGTAACAGCAATTAAAAAAAAGAAGGACTGACATGGAGATAAAAAGTTCAAAAGAGAACTATCTGCTCGCTCTCTCTCTCTCTCTCTCTCTCTCTCTCTCTCTCTCTCTCTCTCTTTTTAAATGAGGACACCAGTCCTGATTAGGGAACCATTCCTATGACCTAATTTTACCTTAGTTTCCTCTTTATAAGGTCTATCTAAAAAATAATGTCACATTGGCTGTTGGTACTTCAGCATATGAAACTGAGGGAGATACAGTTCTGTTCCTAACAGATAATAGTGACAACTACTATAAAATTAAAATGAGTAATAGTGCTATTACTCTAAATGGTGTTCTTTAGAGTGCACTATAGGAAAAAGGTTCTCTTAGGGGTAACTTTGAGTGAAGAAATGAGCAATGTGGGGAAGAAGGCTGAGGAAAAGCATTCTTACCCAAGAGCAACCGAGCAAAAAATGCATTGGCTTTAAAGAAGTTACAAGGTGAAATTTTAAAGAACATCAAGAAGACTAATAATATAAATAAGAACAAAGAGAGTTTTATTTTAAAAGTTATGTTTAAACAATCTATGACCTTTCTCTCTCTCTCTCTCTCTCTCTCTCTCTCTCTATATATATATATATATATATATATATATATATATATATATATATACAGTAAGTATCTACTGAGTTTCTAATACTTGCTAAATCACACATTACTCTGAGTAAAAAAATTGTGAATACAAAAATTTGCGTGACCCAAAAACTCTAAAGAAATATCCAATGTTGCCATACTATGACATGCACGTCCTTTTCATCTAAAGGCTGTTTTATAAAAAGCTGAATTGGATGGAAACTTTCTTATGAGTATCTGTTCTCTACTATTCCATAGCTATGTAAGTTTGAGCACATTACTTAATGTTCCTAAACCGCCAGCTCCTCATTTATAAATCATTATGGTAAAGTTACATTTCTCATAAACTGGATTAAATATCACTTAGGTTAATTGAAGCAAACCACCTAGAAAAATCTTGGCAATGGACATGCACTTAATAAACAAGAGTTCTTTTTCACAAGGTACTCCATATACATCTGGAGACATTGATTCCAAAAGAGTTTGGGTTAGTAGATCATGAAGGAGAACTCTTTAGATTGGAAGTATAGAAATATTATGATTAAATTCAAGTGAGCAAATAAGATTCTATAGAGAAAGAGACTGAAATTATTTGCCACAGATCACTACTTTTGGGAATCCATACTTCATCCTTCAATACATTCAGTTGTGAGTCCTAATAACATTGACATGGATAAAGACAAACCTGTAAATGTTACTGACTCTAATGACAAAATTCATCTCTTCAGAACAAGATCTTTCCTAATAGTTGGGGTCTGAAGAAAATATAAAATGAGGGAAGCCTTAATGACAGTAGTTTGAAGAATATTTAAATCATGTATGTGTGAAGGGGAGTTATTGCTATAATAAGGAAATTAAAATATATGAAATTAGTAGTATAATTTGGGCTCAGCATAAATAACAATGGCCACCTGTCTACCTTACTGTGATAAGAAAATTTACTGACCTAACTTTAGAAATGAGTGCAATATATAGGAGTATAGGAAAAATGAACAGTACCTCTCAGAGTACTCTTATTTATTTTAGTTGTAGTAGGACACAGTGCCTTTATTTTATTTATTTATTGATTTTTATATGGTGCTAAGAATTGAACCCATGCCTCACATGTGCTAGGCAAGCACTCTACCACTGAGCCACACCTTAACCCCCACACTGTACTCTAGTTGATAACATTTCTTAGAGGTATATGGGCTAATGATTCTGAAGACTTTTACAAATGTATACTGGAATGCAGTATTACATGTGTGGATGACAAATAATGGCAATTAGGCTTCCCCTTTTTAGGACTGAAGGTAAAAGATAACAAAGGCTAAAATGATTTCTCAAGTCAGGGGCTGGAGTTTGGATCTACATCATGACCTCAGATATAATGTTTTATTCAAATACAGATTAAATACATAAATATTTGTAGGACTGTGTATCCTCATATAGGTCCTTATTCTTCAAACTGAGAGGGGCTAAAATAATAATATCCCAGGTCATGTTTTATAATTCTATTCTTGAATGAAAGAAACCAGACTCATTGGAGAATTGGCTGATTCTAGGACTGGAACAGGGAAAGCACAAGAAATGCAGAACATATAGGGAAGAGGATACCTCCAAGGATGGGAAACATACAACATGAACCTGAAGCATTTTGTAATGTGTTAAAAAGTAACAAAGTGCAGAAACTCAACACACATACACACATACACACACACACACACACACATACACACAATGTTGGTATTATATCAAAGGGACAGAGGAGCTTCCACTGATCAAAGCTAAAGCATTTGATCAAAAAGAAAAGCACTATTATATTGTAATCTAAAGCATAAAATACATTTGCATGATTCCATGTGAATATAAATAACTGAACAAATAAATATATGGAAGATAACAAAACTCTCATTCAGAAAAATCATAAATAGTTCATATACTAAACTGCCTTCAAAGCAGTGGAACTTAAATCATCATGAATTAAGTGCAGAAAGTTAGGGGGAAGGGTAACTACACAGTGACACCCTGAAAAACTTTACCTCAAGTTAAGCGATAAGAGTGAAAAGACATAATGATAATACGTACCTTTGATATGATGTGATGAGAATGATATTTCACCTTCATGATCTGTCCTTCAAAAATAGATTGTGTCAGTCTAGCCATGAGAGAAATTATCAGATAAATCCCACTGGAGACATATTCTACAATATACTTTGATGGTACTCCATGAAAATGTCAGGTTCATCAAAAAAGAAAAAAAAAGTTGGAGATACCATCACAACTAAGACAGCTTAAATACTAGAGACTCTTAAATGTAATAGTGCATCCTAGATGGAATCCTGAAACAGGAAAGAAAAGGACATTAGGGGAGATCTGAGAAACTTGAATTAACCATGCACTTCAATTAATAACAAGTCAACATTGGTTCATTATTTGTGGCACTATGACATATTAGTGTAAAATAACAATAGAAAAAACAGGGTGGGAGATATGCTGACGATCTCTGAATATCTTCACAATGATTCTGTAAACCTAAAATTTAATGTTTATGTTTAAAAAAGGATAAAATATTGAAAAACAAGATATTATGGCATCAACTCAGAAGTTCAAACCAATATTGATTCAGCATCTCTAAATGAGTTTTCTATGGAACAATAAGTCCTTAAGATGTCCTAGGGAAAAAAAAATCATTTCTTTGGTCACATAATAATTTTGAGGCAAGCTGCATATTGCAAAAGTCTTCAGAGATTCACAAAGCACATTAGAATATTAAAAATTCTAAGAATCTTACAAAATATATCAATTTAATATTGCTTACCATAACATTTCCCAAACTTACTGTAAATTTTTAATTTCACAGTCATATCTTCTAACATCTGCGAAGAGAGTCCCTGGAATATAATTTGGGAAATGTATGGTGTATTGGTGTGTACGCTGTTGAAATTAAAAATGAGCCACTTATGGAAAGAATATGTGATATTCTTGAATTTGAAATTTTGGTGACTGAGACAGGGCATCCTAAAAATTTAGGATGACTAGTCTGCCAAACAGAAGGCTTTGGTAAAATGCACTTATTTAAAATTTGAAGAAATATCATATTAAAGATAATTTGTATGGGTGAATACAATAGAAATAATCCAAGTCATGAAAAGCTAAACTGACACACAAAATAACTTTCCTCTGAAGAAATCTCCCTTGGAGCTAGAGCTATCCCAGAATTCATCTAGTAGGCACTGAGCCCCCAATTGCCAGAGGATAAAATTGGATTACTTTCTGTAAGTGTGGGTGTAAAGGACAATGTAAAAAAGTGGACTAATTTGGAGAAGAGGGCCTTCAGGATCTCTGTATTTTATAATTCCTTTATTTACTCATTCATTCAAAAATACTGCTAATACTTTTAATGTGATTATACCTATGCTTGGATTTTGTTATAAATATTGGCTTCCGTGGTTCCTCCATGATTACAGTCTAATGGGAAATAAGAAAAATTGAGCGCCACGAAAGAATGCAGAGGTATTCCTCAGCATATTAGGAACTGGGAAATTTTCAGGGAAAGGATGTCCAATACCAGCTATCTCTTCGGTTGCTCTGTGTGCCAAGGACTGATCACTTTGATATACTGAGTCAGTGAATTATCATAATCTTAGGAGGCAGGTTCCATTATTACCATTGTATTTTGCACACGAAGACACTCTGGGACCCAGAGGCCAAGTGACTTGGTGAAAATGATTCAACTATTTAGTGTTAGCTGATCTATCTTGACATCTTGAACTCTTAACCACTATCCACAATTTCCCAAGTAACACTGAAAGGTTGAGTAGTTAATCTGGGTGTGCATGTGTGTGTAAGTGTGTTTGACAGAGAAAGGGACAGGAAGAAGAATAAAATGAAGAAAATAAAAATCTACAGAACAAAGGAAAAACATGTTTAATCTAGGAGAGGTGAGAATCACTGGAAAGCAAAAAATGAATTTAGTTTTGAGTTATATACTAGACTCAAACACTTGCTAGTGTTAAAAAAAATGCATGTACCTTTTCCCTTTTATTCCCATTATCTTCACCCAAACATAGACACACACTTACAGAGAGAGAGAGAGAAAGAGAGAGAGAGAGAGAGAGAGGCATTGTGTATATGTGTATATAGAATAGAAAGTTTAATTTGGAAAAGTAAAATGTGGTACTACTTCCATTTAAATCATATCTCATATCTTCACATAGCTATAGTCAATTCTTCCTTTCTTGTTTGTACCTAGAAAAAAAATTTAGAAAAACAAAATAACAAACATAAAAACTCTATCAACTTATCATTTCATATTTTTGTAGCACTTAGGGACTTTGGAGAGGGATTACCTATGAGGAAAGCCTAATGGTGATGCGGGCACACTTGGTAAAGTCTGCCACGGTCCCCAAGTTCTTAGGCTGCTGAAACCGCATATTTGAAAATGATTGAGTTACTCCAGCAATTATGAAATTGGATACCACTCAGGCCTGCAAGACTCTTTATTAAACACAGTGATTCAGAGTTTATAAGATCATAAATCCTATCTGTAAAGGAATAATTTGGGCTCAGACAGGTTGCCACCATTGGAAAATGGAGTAAATGTTCAGAGTTGGCTAGTTACCAACATGTTGGAAGGTGGGGGTGGGTGGGAGAAAATGACTTTTGACCCATAGAACTGAAGAACCTCACACTTTGTGAAGCCCTTTCACATAGTTTAGTCTGTCTTCACTTGAGTGAAGCAGAGAAAGATTTCTTTAATCCCCACTTAATTAAGGAAATTGAGCCTCACAGTGACAGTTCTAGAACAAAAAGCTCCTAAGCCGTAGATGCTGAGATGGGGAACATACTCCCGCCCTCAGCACCATCACCCTGAAGAGCATGGTGGGAACTAGAAAGTCCTACTTTGCAAGGTGGATGAATCAGTCACAGACATGACAACTGGGGGTCTGGTGGCATGGAAAGGAGGAGGAGGCTCTCTTCTCACAGGTTTGTGGGTCAGGCTGGGTATGGTCACTTTGTGTCTACTCGGGAATAAGAGCACAAGAAGGACCACAGAGGCTCTGACACTGAGCCTCAGAGCTCTGATCATCATTTTCACTACATTTTATTGGCAAAAGGAAGTAGTGTGATCAAATCCAGGCAGGAACAGGGAAGTACGTCTCACTCACAATGGGCGGGCCTTGCCAAGTTACATGACAAAGAACCTAGAAATGGGAAAGAAAGAAGAATTTGGGATAGTAACACAATGGAGTAGAGTGGATAGAAGAATTTGTAGACCAGGAGAAGAGAATGGGGGAAATGTAGGACTCTAACCATGGATGCTAAGTTTGAATCACACTGTGGAGGGCAGGCATGGAGGTAAGAGAGATTGATTTGGGGGCTTATTATTTAATGCTGTGAATATTTTAACAAGAATTTCAAGGATTGTTTCTAAATAGAGTAACCAGTCATTTTAAGGCTAGAGGTAGGAAAGTGACATAATCAAACGTAAATGTTCAAAAGGTCAAGCTGGATTTCAAGTGAAAAATGGATTGTAGAGGTTTAAGACTACAGGAATACAGAACTTAGTTAAGATATCCAGTCATCAGAAAGAGACTGTGTGAATAAGATGTGGAAGTAGAGATAATGGGTATATATCACAATTCTTAAAAATATTTGAAGCTGCTGTTGAAAGTTCTTAGAAATTGAGTAGGAGTGTAGCAGACATGGGTGAGGGAGATAGTGGGGTGCATCATGAATGAAACTCAAACTTCTGGCTTGAGTGGCTGGAAGGATAGAAATGGAAAGGACGGTTAGAGAAGCAGGGATTGATACCTTGCTCCATCTGCTGTGGTTCCACTGAACCACCCCTGATGACCATGCTCATGACCCCTGATTCAAGTGCAATTGATTCTCCTCCAAAGCAACATAAGAAGTATTCTTAAAATATGTTATTTTATAACATTAAATATATATAAAGAGAAAATTATCATAATCTCCACAATCCAAGCCCCCAGCTTCCAGTTATTCTTTTATGGCTGATTTTATTTTATAAATACTTACATACTCATTCCCCACTCAGATTAAAGTAAGTATCAAGCATGGCATCATTTATTGTACAAATATCTCAGTATTTCTAAGAAAAAAAGAATCATTTTACACATAACAATATATTAGCTTACAGTTAAGAGAAATTATTAAAAATTCTTTAATAACATAATGTCCAGAGTTCCCTGTTTCATATAATTCACAATTTGTTCAAGTTAGGATCTTAAAAAGGTCTATGTGTTATAACTGTCAAGTGTGGCTTTAAAATCATTCTCATTCTGTGGGTTTCCCCTCCATATGTTTGTCATGCAATTTAGTTTTTGAAATAATTATATTATTTGTTCCATTGCATTTTCTGCAGTCAGAATATTGCACAGTATTCTCCTGTGTTTCTTTTCTTTTCTTTTCTTTTTTTTATTGCACTGGGGGATTGAACCCAGTGGTGCTTTACCACTGAGCTACATCCTCAGTCTTTTATTACTGTTTTGTTTTTTGTTTTTTTGAAAGAGGGTTTCTATCAATTGCCCAGGCTTGTCTTGAACTTGCAATCCTCCCACATCAGTCCAGAGTCTTTGGGATTACAGGTGTGCATCATTTAATCAGCTTTTTTAATGTTTCTTTTATATTGAATAAATGGTTATTTGATATAAACTGATCAGATTTTGGGTTGAGATTTTTTGCAAGGATATAAAGGAACATAGAATAATATGAAAAAAATCATTGTAGTTGAAAACAATAAGTGTACTAAAACATGCTTTTGATCATTTTTTTCTTTTAGCTGATGTCTCTAGAAAATTTATTAAGTAATCCCACATTTCAGTTACGATGGTGAAAAGTGGGAATATTTATTTTAGATAGTGATATAAAATTAGTAATCAGTATTTCTTCTTGGGAGTCATATAGATAAAAATCATCTGAATTTTTGTTTATTTATAAGTTCAAATATCTACATCCATCATTAAACCACTAAAATCCCTCTGGGATGGGGCTCAGGTGTTCATATTTTTAAAAACCTTCTTGTGCTCCTAATGTAGCAGTTTGGTTTGGGCCCATAAGCTAGAATATAAATCCCTCTAAGAAAGGAACCAAGCTCTGATTTCTAGATGGTATGAAGTAAATATTATTTTAGTGATAGCATGGCATGAATGAACAGGTAATTGAAAGGATGTATAACTGGCAGGATAAATAAATACAAGAATTATAAATCATGAAGTGTTTGATAATGCTCTGAGTAATAGACTAATGTTAATTTTAGGATTAACGGCAATATATGTTGTTAAATAGCAAATTGTTAAAATGTTTCTGATGTGAGCTAGTATGGCAAACATAGATCTGAGTGTGTTAAAGAATGTTGGATATAAGTTGAAAGTATTTGCTAGATTTTCAATAAAATAAAATTCAAAAGTTGTCATAAATGAATGATAAAACATCTGAGCAATAATCTTGGGAAATGGATGGAAAGTTAAAAGACACCAAGACCATAATCTCATTAGCAAAGCGATTTGCATAAACAGAACTGAGCCAAATACCTTTGTTCCGGATATGATGAAAATTCAGGACTGGAACAAAACGAGAGAATCTTGCCAAACACGCAAACAGCCCTAGAATATTGTAAGAGTTGGGTTGAGGAAAATATTTTTAAAATATTTTCATACCTTGTCAGTGCAGAAGTAGTAAGTCGGCATGGACAATTGACCTGTCCTATTCTAATTATCTCTGTTAACCATTGGATTGTTAATTTAAAAGAACTAACTGAAATGCCAAGGATTACTGAACTGAAGTGTGTGTGTGTGTGCACACACACACCCAAGCACATTTGTTGTATGAGTGTGTGGTTCTAACAGCTGATAAATGATTATGCAATTCAACTGTGTCTACTGGTATGGTCATAACCCCCCATTCCCTGAGTTCTCACATTGCAAGTGTTAGCTTTTGCTATTTCTTTTATTTGATCTGTTTTTAAAATTTAATTGGTGAAGATTGCAAGCATTGATCTTTCTATCTCTCATACTTCCTGTTCTGTTACCTAAAAGAATTTCTGTGAAATCATATGTGAAACAATATGTGAAAGCATGCTACGCTTTATTTAAAACGCACAAATGGACGGTATTATTAACAAAATTGTTAATCGTGGTCATTATCATCATCATCAGCAACATCATCATCATAGTAGTATCACAACTGGGGAATGGTGACAAATCTAAAGCACTTCTGTTGGAAGGGTCAATGGCAGTTATGCCCCACCAGGTGATTCTCCTTATTACATATGCAGAGACATCAGGCTAATTAATTTAGAAATCTTACTATAAAAACATATGGATCATCATGCTAGGCAGATAGAGTAATTACCCAACTGGGAAATAAAGGTTAGAAGAACAATTGAAGCAGTCTCTGCATTTGACCGGCTAAGAATAGAAGAGTTCCTTCCTGGAATCTCTTCCTCTTTCTGTTTACCTCTCTCCCTCTTTCCCTCTCTCCAACTGTCCTTTCTGCCAACAGAGGAAATGTGAGAAAGGTCACCATCGAGTCCAAGGAGCAGTCACTCCACTCCAATAGTGCAGAACCCCTCTGCCAGCCCGGGCGTTTGTTTCTTCAGCTGGGTATGGTAATTAGGAGGATGTAAGCCAACTAAACCCTCAATGGAATTTTTTCTTGCTTCTTTTTGCTGCAGTACTAGGAGCTTAATTTTTCTTTCCCTGTGGATTTTTCTACAAATTTTTTATAAAGATCCCTAGCTACTTGTGTTCCTATTTTTTATGTTTCTAATTACTAGATGTGATCTTTGGCAACTCATTTAACTCCTCCGAACATTTGTTTTCTCCATTTTAATATAGACACACTTTCTGTCCTACCTCGTAAGGATCTTAGTGGCTCTAATTAGAAAAGATATTTGAACACGATTATAAGTTGAAGAAGACAATCAAATAATGAGGTATAATTACTGTAATTTAGTGTCTGACCCAGTTCTTTATCCAACTTTTGAAATCCTCTATCATACATGTGAAATCTTTAAACATGAGGACTAATTCACCAGTGTCTAGGACTGCCGACAGATTCTTCTTATATACCATCTCTGAATAGTTGGTAAGAGCTGCTTGTAGTGCCTATCAGAAATTATTTGAAGTTCATTTCTAGACTGGGAAAATAATTCTACCATGGATGAGCAGCATCTGCTATAGACAAAATACAGAGATGTGATGTCAAATAGAGTGTGTATTAATTAACGCTATGATGTTCCAGCACAATAATATATACTAGAGGTACATGGATGAAATTCAGTCTCAAAGATGTTTTATATTACCTGCATCAACAATTCAAAACTGCATATTGCATCACAATTACATATGTGCATTTGAAAAACTGGAAGTTCTATAAAAACTATGCTTTAATTTCCTCCATAATAAAAATTTTCTGGAACTAAGCACTGATTAGTTTCTCTCTTTAGATGAAACACACATCCTCTGATCTTACTTAACCCACACATTCCCTATAACCTCACTCCTGCCAATTTCACTAATTTACTCTAATTTCTAATATCTTATAGACATCAAGCATTTGTAGTGCTGCCTTACAGTTTTCCAGTAGGCTTCTGACTTTCAGTATACTCATTTTCAAAAGTCACAGGTTTGAGCCCAGCATATTAAGATAGTTGAACTCTGAAAGCCAAATGTTTAGGTGCTCAAACTGTGGTATGCTAAGAGTTTCTCATTTCAAATCCAGAAGACTAAATCCTAAAAATGTCAATGTTATTATGCATTGATCATGCCTTTTAGCAAATGTTTCATTAAATAAATCATGGCCAATATAGTGTAGCCAATTCCAAAGTTGGGAAAGAGTCCATTCCCCCTTTTTTCCTCCCTGTAATCTCTCTGCACTGTCAGGATCCAGCCAAAAGCAAAGAAAGAGCAATATAAAATGAAGTGAGTAATTCACCATTTGTTGAGGGAACATAAATTAGCCAGTTGTTATGATGTCGCTTTAAAAAAAAAAAAAAAACTAAAAATCTCCACAGATATGTTTAATGTGGAGAAGTACATTTGTTTTCCTGTAATAAGACATGCCTATGCCCCCATCCTCCCACATCCCCCTCAGATCCCCTCTAATTGAGCAAAGTGGACTTAATTTGAATTAAACTGTCAAAAAGTCTTGCCTTAAATAGATGCATTTACTTCCCAGCTAAAATGGATTCATTTCTGTGTAATATATAAGGGTTGATGGATTATATTTTGTGAGCTAGAAATATTTTGTATGCATCTCCATTTCATGTATTTCAGGTATGGAAAGCAAAGAGAAGGTGGGAGTAGAGCAGGTCTGTGGAGGAAATAGGAAGCACAGGGATGGATGAGGGACAAAGCCTGGAGGAGATGCCTTTGTTTGCATTAAGACAAAGAAATAATAACCTTCTTTTGATTTTTTGGGGACACATAAAATTTTCAAATTAAATATGCAAGACGTGTTTTTAAGTCAAATGAAGTTCACTTTTAAATTTCCCTACACCAGACTTTTTTATGGATGCCTTCTTTTAGTCAATATATGCCTTTATATATTCTGTTGGCCTTTTACAGTTTACAAAAATAAAAGATGAATTATGGAGCTACATTTTGAATTTAATATGAAATGATTCTTTTTTATATTATCAACAAGGCTTCCTGACTTCATAGTAGATGGTTATCTCCACATTCACCCAGAAGGACTCTACAGAAAAAAAAAAAAATGTAGACTAATTCCTATCACAGTTGACGCAGAAAATTATTTAGTACTTAAGCCTATGGTTGTGGGCTATAAATGATGAAGAAAGCATAGAAAGGAAATCAATGTGAATTTGTGTAAATCAGGAAGCTTCATCAATGAGGTTGACTTGAAAAAGATGAAAAATAATGTCTCAAGCTTGTTAAGGAAATTGGAGTAGTCACCAGTCTGCTTTTGGCATTTTTGACTGATGTCAGAGATATTAAAAGAAAATTAACTAAATAGAAAGCAAAATACCTGTTTATAAATCACTGAGTGAATGCCTGATTCTCTTTGTAGCACTCCAGCCCAGGAGAGAATAACAGAGCCAGGCTTCCTAATCCCTTTCCCAATTTAAATGTCTACACAATGTGGGTACCCATACATTTAAACCTGCCTGCAAAGGAAGTTGTGAAGAGAAGGCCCCCAGCTAGCTGCATAGATCAGGCATGAGGGTCTGCCTTGCTGCTCCATCCTCAGGCAGACAGAGAAAATAGCTTAACAGCTTTACATGCCCCAGAAATGTTGCTCACTCCATAGGGAAAGAACAAGCAACAGAGTTTAAAGAAGTTTTAATTTATAAACATTGATCTTCATTATCAACTTCCCATTTGTAGTTGGTAAAGATCAGTATTTTATCCTTGTAATTGGAAGAAGAAAGAAAATAACATGGCTAAAAGTGTCAAATGCATGACAGAAATTCCTTAGTCTATGCACTGAGGTCCAAACAGGAGATGAGAAGCAAAAGATTCTCCATAATTAGGAGGAAAATGACTGGTCCCATGCAAAATGTAACTATTCTAAGGGAATCTAGAAATGTGATTTGTGCTGATGATCTTTGATATCCCCTGGCATCAAACAATAATTTAAGAGTCTTTTTATACCAAATGTCCCATCTGTTGGCCATCAAAAATATGTGTTTTAGCATACATTTATAATGCATCTTAAAACACAAACTCTTTTGAGAGTTCTATGTAAAAATTGTAGCTCATTTTTAGAGAAATGAGGTCCCATGTGGAGGGACATAAATGATGTTGGTTATGAGAAAAGATTAAAAGATACCTGGCAAGTCCCAGAAAAAAATCCATGGATTTATGGTCAATTGATTTTTGACAATGATGTCAAGAATACATAATGGAGAAAGGACAGTCTTTTCAATAAATGGTATTATAAGCACTGGATGTCCACATACAAAAGAGTGAAATTAGACTGTTACAGCATGCTATATATAAATATCAACACAAAGTAGACTGAAAGTATATATGGTAGGCCTGACATTATGAAGCCACTAGAAGAAAACAATGAGAAAAATCTCCAGGAAAATTTTCTGGGCAATGGTTTTTTGGATATGGCTTCCAAAACAAGGTAATATAAGCAAAAGTGGAGAAATGGGATTAAATCAATCAAAAAAGCTCTGTACAGCAAAGAAAACAGCAAAGTCAAAAGACTACTTACAGAATGAAAGAAAATATTTGTAAACTGCACCTGATAAGAAGTTCATATCCAAACTACATAAGCAACTTGAATAATTCAATAGTAAGAAAATTTTGGGGAAAAATGATTTAAATATGGTCAAAGAATCTTCACAGACATTTGTCAAAAAAAAAAAACACATATAAATGACCCACAAATCCTGAAAGATGGTCAGTATCATTATCAGTGACATGCAAATCAAAACCACAGCAAGCTATGACTTCAAGCCTGTTAGAATGGCTATTATCAAAAAGACAAAACCTACGTGTCAGTGAGGTCATGGGGAAAGGCGATTTTTGCTTACTGTTTGTGGGTAAGTAAATGTGGATAGCCAGTATGGGAAAGAATATGGAGGTTCCTCAAAATACTATATGCAAATACTGTATGATCCATACATTTCACTAATATATGTATCCAAAATAGTTGAAATCAGCTAGTCCTGGTGGCACATTCCTATAATCCTAGAAGTTTAGGAGGCTGAAGCAGGAGAATTGCAATTTCAAAGCCAGCCTCAGCAACTTACTGAGGCCCTAAGCAACTCAGCGAGACCCTGTTTCTAAATAAAATATAAAAAAGGGATGGGATGTGGTTAAGCTCTGTGGTTAAGCACTCCTGGGTTCAATCTTCAGTACCAGAGAGAGAGAGAGAGAGAGAGAGAGAGAGAGAGAGAGGGAGAGAGATTGATTATATCAGTGCTTAAAGGGATATCTGCCACCACATATTTATTGCAACATCATTCAAAATTGCCCAGATTTGCAATCATCTTTTATGTCCATCAAGGTATAAAGAGATGAATAAAATGTTTTGAGAGTGGTGGTATACAACTGTGATCCCAGGTATTTGGGAGTCTGAGAAAAGATCGTCACAAATTTGAAGCCAGTCTAAGAACTGAGCAGGACTCTGTTTTAAAATTAAAAAAAAAAAAATTAAGTAAAAGTGTTAGCTATGTAGCTAAATGGCAGAGAACTTGCCAACCTGTGTAAAGCCCTGGGTTTGATTTCCAATATTACAAATAACAACAATAATAATAATTCAGAAAAATAAAATATATGTGTACAAATAGAAATACATAGCCATAAGTAAACCCTAGCATTTGCAATAATATGAATGAATTTGGAAGATATTACATTAAGTAAAATAAGCTGGGCAGACAAAGGCAAATATCACATTATTTCACTTATATGTGAGATCTAGAAAAGTTGATCTCATATTACTGGAGAGTGGAATGGCAGTTACCAGGACCTAACATGATGGACAAAAGGATTAGGGAGACCTTGATCAAGGATATAAACCTTCAGTTAGATAAAAGGAGCAATCTCAAAAGATGTGTTGTACTACAATGTGACTAAAGCTAGAAAAAATATATTGTAGTCCTCAAAAGTGATATTAAGTGTTCTCAACACAGAAATGATAACTATATGAGCTAATGCATATGTTAATTAGATCTATTTAATATACAATGAACATATACTTCAAGGTATTATATTGTACATGACAAATACAATTTTATCAATTAAAAATAATAAACAATTAAACAATCTAATAGTATAAATGATGATGGAAAACAGATATGATCATTATCTTCAAATAGTTACAGCATTATCATGTGAGAAAAAAGAAGAAAAACAATTACCTGAATTCCCTATAACTCAAATAAATAAAAGTAAAAGTAGTTAAATCATAGCACAAGGAAGTGAACTCTCAATTATAATAAATGGATAAGCACTGATTTTTTTCCTAACTTGCCAGGAATAATGTATAGAATTATTCTTCAAAAACATAATAGTCTGAACATTTTCATAGGTTACCATCTAACTGTGAAATCCCATGATCCTGTAAGTCTATTTTTTAAACTTTTAAACCATTCTTAATTTTAGCTACAAGAATAGTGCTCCTACATCTTTAAAATTTTCCTGAGTCAGTGAAGTTAGAGTGAATGATATTCCTGATTGGAAGAGGGATGTGGGTTCCCTTCTGGTTGCTGAATACCCATTCACCTTGGCTGAGTCTGATCTACATTCAAAATGGAAAAAAAAAAAATGTAAGGCTTCCTAACACACTGATTCATCCAGTCACGTGGATTTAAATACTCTCTTTATGTTGGAGTCCAAATTTATCTCACTGTACAGCTAGCTTACCTTTGAATTTCAGATTCATAATGGTAGTTGGAACTTAAAAATTTCCTCTTTGACGTGATCGGCAACACAAATGGTGTTTCCAAAAAGAAATAGAATAAAAGTTCATATTTCATTCTATCCCACTGTTTTAAAATAGGACACTTCCTCCCTCAGTATTTCCAAACTCAATAAAGGGCACCAATATCTATTTCATCACTGAAGTCAAACACATAAAAGTCAGTCTTGAGCCATTACATTTTCTTCTTCTCTACCTGCTAGAGCAGTTCTACCTCAAAGTTACATTTAAATATGTCTAAGTTCTCACTGCCTTGCTCGCATCTTCGTCCAGGTTGCCCTCTTGAATCTCCTAGGCTAGCTGCTCTCCTGTACCACTGACTTTCCTTCTTTGGCTCCTGAGTTATCTGATTCATTTGGCAGACCACCGTCAGAAGAGGGGGAAAAAGTTAAAGACAATTACATGCTTGAGACCATTGTCCTTAAAAAAAAAAAATAATGAAAAAAGTCACTTTTTGATTAGGAAAAAATATTGTTGTTAACTTTATCTCTGGAATTCAGTGACCTAGCCAGTGTTCAATGTAGTAGGACTTGCTCAACAAATTCAATTCATTTTCATTCAGAAAATAACTTCTCTTCAGAATTTAGGATGAGTGTGGGATATGTTTAAATTTGTCTTTGATTAAACCAGTAAAACTTGGTTCTTATTTTGTCCTAGTCAAACCAAACATTCTTCATTGTTTTCTTTCTCTTTATGTTCTATCAAAAATCTGGGGTTTAAGATTATAAGGAAAAAGAAAGTCATTCTGTAATTCATTGATGTATAGTATTCATTTTTTTTATGCTATTGTAGGGGTCTAGGTATATATCTGCAAAGGTCCCTTAACTGCCTGAAGTTCAGACTGCCAAAGCAGAAAAAATTACTTTTAGTCCCTTCCCTGAGCCTTCGTTAACTAAAGACTACCACAAGAAGTGGTAAGGCTAAATTCTGTCAACAGACTTGAACAGATTGGTCACACATTGTTGTCTTTGGTTTTGGTCCCAAGGAGAACATTAACAAACTATTATCTGCCTTGTGAACCAAATGGACTTTGTGTGTTCTTCAAGTCCATGGTGTTTCCCTAAAAAACATCAACTATTCCCCTAAAAATGGTCTGCATGCCCTATTTACCCCTTCCTTGTAGAAAAACAGTTAAAGAGGTCCCTGCTGTTCCCTCACCATGATACCTTTCTGATATCTACCAGTTGAGCTCCCCTGCAAAACTTTTCTTTTCAAAGTCCTCTGAGACTTTCTATAATTATGCCCTCCTTCTCTCCAGCTTCCTCACTTCACTTCCCAGCCTCCTTGGCCCCTCTCAAATGGGAATTAATCCAGCTTCAAACAAGCTGTCACTAAGTGAAGATTTTACTGTGATTATTGCTTAAGAGAAAGAAGCTGCCTTACCACTCCTCCTCCAAATGCATTATTTGCAGACTAGAAATCATGGGGCATGTGTCCAATTGATACATTTCCTTTCAAATTGCAGATCCAACACTAAAGTAGGATGCAAATTTAATTATTCCACATGTACAGAACAGAAACAGAATCTCATTGTTAAATTTGTTCTCCTATGTCGGAAAGATTAAAAACAAAAGATGTTGAAGTGGTTTGTGTGAGCAGAATACATTTCAGTTCATAAAAATGTGAGGCAATGAAATAAGGGCACCAGAAGACATATTTGTACAACACAATATTATCTTTATTTTTAAATTGTTCTTCTCAGAAATCTTTGTTCTCACCTGTACACCCAAAATCTTGTTTAATCTTCTTCCCTGTGTTGATTTATCCAAATAATCTCCTGCAAGTACCTTATCCTTCACCAAGTCCATCTATTTATATCTTATCATTAATTTGAATTTAATTATTAAAATTAATTAATTAAAACACCAACATGAGACCAGTGGTTAAGAGCAGACTTAACCTACCTAGAACCAAATTTGACTTTTTGGCATCCTACTTATATAACCTTAGTCAAGATACTTGACATCTTTACATTTCTGTTTCTTGCTCTATAAAATGAGAGTGGGTACTAATAGTACCCACGTTTTAGGGTAATTTTTGAAATAAATGAGTTAACATAGGTATTGTGTCCAATGCTTGAGAAACAGTCAAATAATTGTAGCTGTTACTAGAATAGAACCTATCTAGTACTTGACTCCTTCCCTGTTTAGCATATCCTTCAAGTCTCAGATAAAATGCTGCCTTTGCTATAAAACCATTTCCCTATTCAATCATTAACTTTTCCCATCTTTAAGTCACCATACAACACTATCTCTGTCTCACATCACGATTTATCACATTCTTTCTTGGATTTTTTTTTTTTTTTTGGTATGGTACACCGCTCCTCCCAATGTCCTAAAAGTGACCGAAAAGGATCATCTCACTCTTTTATGGAGTAGGGAGAAAGTCAGTCTTGTCCATTGACTGAATGAATAAAAGGACAAGGAACATTTTAATGAGAATCCTTAAGGGCTTTCTATGCACTTAGGCCCTACACAGAGAACACATTATCTGTTTTAATCTTTGCCACATTCTGGAGGTAGATTTTTTTTTAATTTGCATTGCATAGATAACAGAGAATGAAAGTTCAAAGGACATTAATGACCTTGACCAAGGACATGCAGGCAACAAAAGGCAGCAGGGTCATTTGAAACCTTGTACCACTGCCTGGCTAACTATAAAGGTTTTATTTGTAAACCCCTGGCCATATTGTCCTATTGACCTCTAGGCTTGGGCCAGGACAATTCATGAAATATTATTATGTGACATTGGAACTTGGAATTTATTGGATTTCTTAGAGGCTGGATTTCTTTTAACTGGAAATATTGCAGATCAGAAGCTTTGTTATTGAGCGCCCTTCATAAATCCTAGCTTGGACTGGTGGGAATAGAGAGAGTAACATTCTTCTCCTCCCATCTCAAGCTGCATCTGTCTCTGGGAAAGTGCTGCTCTCCTGATGGCCTGGTTGTCTCCCAGGTCTTGGATCAAGACCCTTCCTCCCTTCCTCTTTGCTGCAGCCAAGTAACCTTCTTAAAATTCTTTGCTCCAGTGCCTTTCTCTATACTTAAGCTTCTACAGCCATGCTCACTCCCTTACCCCACTTAAGATTTATGCCTCACCAATTCTCATGCTAACCCTCTCCCTGTGGGAAGAGTTCACTCCCTCATCACATTGATCTCACTGCATTGTGCTTATCCATTCATTTCCCATTAGTTCGAATTCTCCTCAAGGATAGGTGTGTTATCTACCTCATTCACAATTAGGCATCCAAATAGCCTTGAGTCACTGAACAGGAAATAATAAAGTGAGGAGAGAAGAGGAAAAGGGTATGGGAAATAAGGTTGGGGGAGAAAAGAAGACAATAAGAACCCAGAATCCTGACTCAAAAAAAAAAAAAAAAAAAAGAGTTGAAAACAGATTTATCGTTATAGAACCTTCCTAGAGAGAAAAAAAAGAAGAAAATGGGAGGGGAGGGAGAAATGGGGGGAAGAAAAAGAAATCCATTTCAGCTTATTTGAAGCTTTAGGTATTTGAAAACCCCTGACAGATTTTAGGAAGCAGTTAAAGATCATTTCTCCTCCTTTTACCTGCTTTACCCTCTGTCTGGTCTCTCAATCTGTGAAGAAAAAGGAAAAAATGTAAGGGTGAGTGCACCTTGAGATAAGGACTAGACAGACCTTTGGAAAAGAGACTTCCACAGTGAATATCGCCATCATGTACATCCACAAGACACTAATTAAAAAAAAAAAAAAACTATAAGTAAATAGAAAAATCATTAGAGGGAAGGGAACAGGGGGAGGAAAAGGGGACATACTGGGAACTAAATAAGAGCAAATTATATTCCATGCTTTTTTAATTATGTCAAAATGAATCCTGATATTATGTAGAACTAAAAAGAGCAAATTTAAAAAAGAAAAAAGAGAGAAAGAGAGTGAGAAGACTTCCCTAGAGATATGGAAACAAATCTCTTTTCACTTTCTTCCCACTTTATACCTAATGATTTTCCCTAGCATCCTGATTTAGATACAGAGCTTCTCAAATTTCAGTATGCCTAAGAATCACCCAAAGCTTCTTAAAACACATCACTAGTTCTTAATTTGTATTTCTGAAAATTCCAGGTGTTACTGATATTTCAATTCTGAAGCTTTGAGTAACTCTGGTTTAGACTAGCCAACCAATGACCAGTGTCATGGTGGGTGGCAAGGTGACGTCCTAATAATGTAGAGTTGAGCAGTGGTTGGAACTCAATGTATTTTATCCTTGGAGAATTTTGTTAATGTTTTGAGCCTCTGGGGCTCCTGAGTGTATACTATGAAGGGAAGAGAGTTATAGTTTTGGAGAATGATGGAGGATTGTATTCACTATATTTATTTTTCAGATTTGTATCTGCAAAACACTCATTTTGATAGGACTAAGTTACATTGTTCTAGCACAATGTGAGTTTCAAAGTGTACTGAATTCCACCCAAGTAGATTTGTGTCTGATTTCCATCTTTGGTCCATCCTAGCCATGTCCTAAAAGTTTCGATTTTCTGTCATACAAATCATTATAATTATACCTATCTCATAGGACAAACAATAAACATTCAGAAAATGTGATTTATCATTGCTAATGCTCACTGGAAGTGACTTCCAAGGAAAATACAATTGTTACTCCCCTTTTACTGATGAGAATCTTGAAGTTTAGATGCTCACTTAAGGTTACAAACTTTGTTATTTGTTAAACTCAGGACTAAAGTGCATGGTAGTCTGATTTGAGATCTTTTTTCTCTTAAACCCTAGGCTATGGTAAATTGAATCATTGGTATTATCTGATGTGACTTTAGGGGTACTTAAGGAACCTTAAACAAGCTGTTCTGTGTAAGCAATCCTATTATTTTTCAACCCAGACTGAAAATCCCAGCCCCACAGTTGGGCACAGCCTTTGGTATTATGAAGCTCCGTGACTTGACTTCTTTACTGTGTCTTTATGGCTCCTCTGCCCCAGAACAGAGAAAGCAGCTGAAAATCATGTATCAATTATAGATAATCGTGTCTCCATTTAGCACATGCAAGTGATCCCTCATTGTGTCTGTCACATAAAACCAGCCCTTAGCTCAAGCCATTTCCTTCAGACAACACAGCTCCACTTCCTCCCACCCTGAGCTCAGTTAGATTAACATTAATGATCTTTCCTTACAGATGGGTCCCAGAGCAACAGACCCTGCCAAGCCATTTTCCACTCAGAATGATTCTTGTCCTGGCCTTTTGCTTGCAACATGGCCCTGTCTCAATTTGGAAGTAGCAGCTGTTTAACAGATGCTCCCCCACTTAGATTTGGAATGGTGGCCTTGAAAGATGCAGAGAGAGGGCCTGGTAGGCCAAGGAAGAGAGAAGAGCTTTGCAAAAACACCAAGTTGATTGCGAGAAGGAGAAGTTGGGCTCAGATCCCACAAGGGAAAAGCACCATAGGGCTTGATAGTTAACCCTGGGTGATGAAGAAAGAGGTATCATTTCACATTTCCCAGCAGTGGGTAATGGTATTTAAAATAATTTTACTACTTCTTTTATCTTATTTATAAATGAAACACAAATGAAAATGCACAAAAGATATAAAACTTAAAAGTCTTCGTGTCCTAACTTCCTTTCTCCATTACAGAGTTAATCATTGCTTTTAATGTCTTCTATATTCTCCTAGAATTTATACAAATATCAGACCATTTAATATAAAAGTACTCTGTTTTAAAATAACCAATGGCATAATATATAATATTCTGAACATTGATTTGGCACTTTATTGAAGTATAAAGTACATACAGGAAACTGAATGTATTTTAAGTTCTTAATTCCTTGAAATTTTAAAAGCTGAATGCTCAGATGTGACCTTTTGACTAAGGAATAGAACAAAATAGAATTCCAGAAGTTCCTTTCTGCACCTCGCTTTTTCATTTGATAAAACACTTTGGCAGTTTTTCTCATTTTGACATATACAAATAGATCTACTAATTTCTTCTAATAGTTACAGAGTATTTGACTGTATGGAAGAGTCATTATTTATATAATGAATTGACTATTGATAGGACATTTTGGCAATTTCCTGTTTTTCTTTATACATACTGCATGTAAATGCTTGTTAAGTATAACTTTGCCTACTTATAACTATTGTTTAAAATAAATAGAATTCCAATAAAAAGAGTATCTGTATTTTAATTGCTGGGAATATATTACCACATTGATTCCAGCTTTAGAAAAAACACCTTTCATAAAAACTTATGTGCCAAATTTGTAGGTCATACAATTATGTCATTTAAAGAAGTAAATTTTTTATTATCTGAAGATAATTTATTATTTGTTTTCATAAACTTTTGGCTAATTTTGCATAGGAGTGAGGAAGGTGATTTGAAAAGACATAATGAAGAGATAGAAAGCTGGAGTTAAATATAAGCTCAGCTGCTTTTCTAGTAGAGAAAGTAGATCTCTTTCGGTTTGGTGATGAAATCTTCCTACAGTTTCATCTGGGTAGCTACAGAACACACTTGACTTCTCCTATAGACTAGCTGGTGGCTTGAGCAGAAGGGGAGTCAGGAGCCTCATCCACAGGAAAGAAGGCACATGGGCACAGTGAACTCCCAACAGGCCCAGATAGCCAGCTGACAAGAGCCAAGGGGCTGGTGATGTTTCCCGTGCAGGTAATGGATAGGTACTGTGGGACTCATTCATTAGAGTCCAAATTTTCTGATAAAGGGAATAGATCCTTATGCTCTGTCACGGAGAGGAAAACTCCTTCCTTTATCTCTCCTTGCATTTCTCACCACTGACAATCATTGACTAATACCTCTACTTCATATATATGGAGGAAAATGTTCATGAAAAATCGTCAGTGTGAGGGATGAGATGTCAACAAACAGAGCAGCAGATAACAGAGAAACCCTCTGGATGTATCCATCTCCTCCTCTGCCCTGCTGAGGGTTCTAGTTGTTCCTGTGACATCATCACCTAAGCAAACAAACAACCAGAAAAATTATTCTGTTGAGGAACTTTCTCTCTACCCTGCACCTCTTATCATAGTATTTCCAGCAAAACTTGGCAAGGCAGAGATTTTCTTGAGCTGCATGGGGACTTGGAGAACATGTGGGTATGGGAATTCTCTAAAAATCCCAGGATCCCTTGTGGATTGTGTTTAAATCATTATTTCTAAGCACCCAGTATTGGCAGAGGCTCTGCATGAGAAGGTTTGTAATGAGGCCCAAGAATGTGAATCGTTAACAAGGTGATGCTGGCCCAGCAAGACCTCCAGATAGCATTTAGAAAATGTCTCTGGAGTTCAAACCCCCAAGTTCATAAGTGCAGAAATGATGCCCATGTCCTGGGAGCCCAGTTCTAGTGAACGTCATATTATGTTGTGCCAGACACACTTTTCTATTTGTTACTCAAAAGTCAGAACATCCTTCACATGGTCTCAAAGTATGTTCTCACAAAATGTTTGTGATTTACTAGAGAAATATAGCCACTTAACAGTAGGCAATGCTGACAGACACTCTCCTAAGGGGTCAGAGTTAACACTGTCAGTGGTGGACTGATCTCTGCTGGTAGAAATAGGACAGCAGGATAAAACCTGAGAAAGTCACATAATATTTATGGATTCTTGCCAATGAATATATATTCTAAATTTAATCATAGGAAACATCAGGCAAACTCCAAATGAGGAGCATTTGACAAAATAACTGGCCAATATTCTCTAAAAATATTAAGGTATCAGAAGACAAAGAAATGTTAAAGGTAGACTTAAGGAGACACAAGGAGTTAATGCAGCATGTGATTCTGGATTGGATTTTAAACCAAAAAATATATCCATGGAACAAGTGGCAGAATTTAATAATGTCTGTAGATTAGATACTCATATCACGCCAATATTAATTTCCTGATTCTAATCATGTACTATGGTTATATGTTAAAATTTAAGAAATCTGGATAAAGAATAGACAGGAATTTCTTGTGCTAGTTTTGCAACAATTTTGTAACTTCTGAAGGTTTTCAAAAATGCAAAGATTAAAAAATAGAAAAAAAGTAAAAAATATATTTCTAGACTCCCATAATATTTTAGGGACTAAGAAAGAAAAAGATACTTATTTCTGTTTCTGTAATCTAAAGAACATAGGCTCATTCCAGACGTTACCAACATTTCACAGTTGTAATTGATGCCTCTGAACAAATTACTTTACCTCCTGGGGCTTGAATAGTTTATAAAATAATATCATTGATGAAGATGATGAATTATCACATTAACCTATTTAATTAATATTCAATAAAATTATTTGTCTCATTACCTTAGTAAGTAGAATAGGTTTCAGATGGAGAGGAAAATGGGTATAGAAAAATAGGCACATCTGGGCTTCCCTACAACATTAAAGCACTCATGCTCCTTTGGAGATAAGACAATTTAAATCTTAGCTTTGACTTCTTTTCTAGACTAGAGTCTGCATGTAAGTTCATCCTATTGGCTGCCAAAATCTCAACACCTAGAGTAGTTCCTGGCACAAACTAGCTAATCCTTTAAATGTCTACTGATTAATGGTGGGTAGTGAAGGAAATAACCCAATTGTAACTTTCTGCAGGGCCATACAAAAATCATCCCTTATCCTAATTTCCAAATGCTATGAAATGCCAAAACCTGTGCTATTTTACCAATCTTCCCCACTATTTGCATTTGGCTATTGTTTTTTCAGGCAGTATTTCAGCCATCTATGTGGTGCTTCACAAAGGTCATAAAAACACTGATTCAGAAACACAATGTTTATGCCATAAGAGGTGTATAAACAGAGGCTGGATGTACCTAACACTCAGTGGGCCTCTAGAGTTGTAGTCAGCTCTGCTTAGTGGAGGGAAGAAGCAGGCAAGGGGTAGAGCAAGGTGTGATGGCAGGCTTGAGAGAGGACATCTTGGCACCTGGTGACCAAGCAGACATTACTGGCACCCCAGTGCACCTGAAGGAGGTGAACCAGTGGTACATGGAGATCCTGCTGAGCCTGCAGACAATAATCAGACAGAAGTGAAAAAACACAGTAGGACTTCATGTTCAGGAACAGAACTCCAGTTCTATTAGGTTCAGAAAGAGAAAGGAAGACAATCAGCCTGAGAGAAGACTGAGGATGCTTGGATATTCTCTTAGGATGAAATTCAAACAATGAGAAAGAAGGCATGTATGCAGTGAGCAAAACAAGGGTACTGTACTGGCCTTTCTCAGATCTAGATAGAAGTCCAGGTACTGGAACAGGGGCTTGGGGCCCAAGAATGATTCCTCTTATGTTAAGATATGAGATCTGGTTAAAAGCTCCTGAGTTGGTTCTGTAATGATCAGAGGTGAAATGATCAGATTATGAGAACTATAACCTAATCAGTCCACTCTGATGGGCTGAGTGATAACTACAGTCAGGTGGAGCAAGGCTGGATGAGGTGGCCCACTGCAGGAGTTCTGTGGTACCTTCCACTTCCACTTTCTCTTTGTTTCCTAGCCCCCATAAGGGAAGCAGAATTCCTCCACCGTATCCTTCTTCCACGATGTTCTGCCTCACTTTGGGCCCATGGCAATGAAGTTGGACCACCATGGAATAAATCTTTGAAATTGTGAATCAAAATGAACTCCTCTAAATTGATCTTGTGAAGACTTTTGTTCACAGTGATGAAAAGCTTACGGATACAATTTCAGAAATAACAGTTGCTAAACAGTACAGGTGAATCCTGTCCATCGGCTTGTATTAGAAAGAAGCACCCTTTACTGGTGTGGTGGTGCACACCTGTAATCCCAGCAACTGGGGAGGCTGAGGCAGGATGATCACATGTTCAAGGCCAGCCTCAGTAGCTTAGCAAGATCCTCAACAACTTAGTGAGACTTTGTCCCAAAATAAAATGTAAAAAGGACTGTGGATGGCTCTCAGTAGGAAAGTACCCCTGGATTAAATCCCTTGTAGGAAAGAAGGAAGGAACGAACAAAGGGTGGGAGGGAGGGATGGAGAGAGAGAGGAAGGAAGGAAGGAACAAGGGAGGAAGGAGGGAAGGAAAGAAGGATAGACTTTAAGAAGGAAAGCGAATGAGAGAGTTTCGAGATATCAAATTGTAACTTTACCTCCATCTCCTTTCGTTGGTGCATAGTGACTAAAAAAATAAAGTCACAACATCATGATAGTTCCTCTTTGATCCTCTTTCCTAGAACTTAGGAGAGTGAAATAAACTTTGAAATGATTGATGAGTGTTTGAAAAACAACCACTTATTTTCTCAATTATCTCAGTGCTGTCTTTTCCCCAAAATACATTTTTAGAGGTGTAGCAATTCACAACGTCTATTTCAAATGCTCGTTCCTAACACTCACACTGAAACAGACTGAATTTGCCACCCTACCTCCTGAAATTTTGGAAGACACAGATGCTTAGCCCAGGATGTCCCAGATGCTTTTGACATGAAAAGTAGGTTCCAAGGACTCAGAAGGAGGCAAAACCTGTAAAATTCCTGTCTTTTGTCCTAATGCACCCCTTCCCTCTTTTAAAATCTTTTCTCCTCTCACACTTCTGGGAGATAGAAACTTTGAAACACTTAAGTTTATTCTACCTTTCCTCAAAGCAAGTTTTGAATAGACTCTATTTTCCTACCAATTTGACCCTGAATATTTCTGGAACAGCATGCATTGTGGCCTAGTTTCTTTCCTCCTGGTGGTATTGGAGCCATGCAGTAAAAACACACTTGTACACACAAGTACACACATGCACAAACACAGAGACATAGTTTTAGACTCTACAGCTTGGCATCTGCCAGTCAAAATAGGTAGGTGACATGTTCATGAGGGAAATGTCCCTGGGGAATTCTCATAGACAAAGGAAGGATAGTGTTTAGTAAAGAATTTAACCTTAGTTGGCAGAAGGTAATCTCTTTGAATAATATGCTTGAGGATTTGGGTCACACTGGATAGTCTAACATAATTTGGGGTAGGGGCTGGCCACGCTTTAGAGTAGAAGATAGGTAGCCCAGGAATAGCAACTGTGTTACTTAGAATGGGACTTTGGGATCATGCAGCATCAGTACCTCTTTTTAAGCTCTTTGTTGTTAGGACCAAAAGACCCGACAAGAACATCTTAGAGGAGAAAAAGCTTATTTGGGCTCATGGTTTCTGAGGTTCAGTCCATAACGGACTGATGGTTGGCTGACTCTATAGCTCTGGGTTTGATATAAAGCAGAACATCATGGTAGAAGGATGTGGCAGAAAAAGCTGCTCAGTTCATGATAGCCAGGAAGTAGACAGAGAGAGCTCCATGTGCCAACAGCAAAATATAAACCCCAGGTACACACCCAGTGACCACCTTCCTCCATTGCCACTCTACCTGCCTACGGTCGTCATCCAGTGTAGTAATCCTTTCCAATGCAGAATCTAGCAAATGGATTCAACCACCGATTAGATTACAGCTCTTACAATCTAATAATATCATCTCTGAATATTTCCACATAGTTTCACACATGCGTTTTTGAGGGACACCTCACATCCTGACCACAGCAGTAAGCCTGGAACTGATGTCAAATGCATGGGCAATCAATCAACTGATCATATCTATTCATTGGGGCCCCAACAAAACTCTAAATAGCAAGTCTTCTTGAGCTTCCTTTGTCAGCAGTACTCCATTCATAACCGTCTGTAGCAAAACTCAGAAAATAACATCCACATTTTGTAGACAAAGATAAATGGAAGACATATTCGATATTTTCCCAAACTCAGTCCTACATTCTTCTTCTTTTCTTTTCTGAGTTTACTGTGTATCTTTTTTAATGATGAGTATAAGAGCTTTTTATTGATCTCTGTAGTTCTTTTTAGCAATCTGTGAGAATTAGTGTGGTTTTGGAACCCCCCTCCAAAAAAAAAAAAAACCTGTGAAGTGACATTAGTGTGCACTAGGTGGTCATGTATGAACTATCATCCCTCTGACTCTCCGATTGGCCTAAGCGCTCTTGGACATCTACTAAATTTATTGTAACAGAAAAGCTTACTTGGGTGAATAACACTTTATTTATAGGAATCTTGAAGTATAATACCAATGTGCTCTCAGGGTTATTTCTAGTGAATTCTTTCTCCTGGCTTGCACACAGCTTTGCATGTCTTACTGTGTCCTCATATCATCTTTTCTCTGTGTGCATTTATCCTTGGTATTTCTTTTCTTATAGGTATACTTTTCCTAGTAGATTTGAGCCTCACTCTTATAATATCATTTAACCTTATTTATGTCCTTAAAGTCCCTTCTCCAAATACATTTAAGGGTGTGGGGGTTGCAGAAAGATTTAATACACAGATTTGGGGAGAGATACAATTTAATCTATAAAAGATGGAAATGCAGTTTATTAATTTGTATAACTTCTTACTTAATAACCTAACACATTACCATGTGTACCAACATGCAATATCAACCAATATTCAGAATGACAGCAGATATTTTGTTGTTATCCAAAATTTAATCACAAATCTTTCCTGGCTTTCTAAAAATTGGATAAGATAGTGTACATCTTGCATGAACTGTTTAAAGAGTAAGTATCCAGGATTTAGTTTGAGTTCATAACTTTCTAGATACGTAAAACGAGACATCTGAAAGAAAGAACTTACTGGATTTGGCAGGATCGGTAAACACATGTGTTTGTCACTATGAGAATCAAAACTTTTTACTTTCATTTTCCTCTGTACAAGGACTGCCAATCTCCAAAATGCAAATGAACATTTCTGGAGACCTTGCTAGTATTTTGTGTCCTTTTTCTCCTTGTCCAACATTAGTCCCCATGGGTGTCTGTAAACCTAAATACTTCAGGAATATTTGATCCCATTGGTCAATCTTAAGGCAGGGTCTTGTGATAGAAATAAATTGAAAATCACCAATTCTAATCTCAAATATTTTATCTTACATTATCTTTTAAAATGTTCTAGTATAGACATTTCTTTGTCTAACTCTAGTTCCTACTTTAAGCCTTTAACTAGAAGCCACTACCTCCAGGAAGTCTTAATTCTCTCCCTGTTTAGCTGAGATATTTCTTTCTGATACCACAAATCTATATCGGTGCACTATTATATTACTTATTCCCTGACATTGGAATTTTCACCATTAAACTCATCTCTTTCTCTCTCCTACTAGGCTGAATGATAACTGTGGCAGAAAATATGCCTGCTTTAGTCATCACCGAATCCTGAGCATCCAGCATTTATCAGATTTATTTTTATATGTAATAAATGTTCACTATTTGTTAAGCACCGAATAAACAAGTTTTCTAAATGTCAATTTTGCTTTAGTCTTTTTTAATAAGGTACATTAAGTGCTTCCCAATTACCTGATATTTCCATTATAAGTTGTGATTGATGTTTCTCTTTTTACTTTAAGCCAGGAATAAACCATACTCTCAGAAAATATTGTTTAGTGAGTATGGCTATTTTACTTGAATCAGCACTTTATGTGTTGTCTAGGTATAGAGGCTCTGGTCTAGATGTCAGATTGAAACAGACTAAAATTGCCCTGCCCAAACCTGGAATTAGTAAGATACAGATGCTGACCTCAGGAAGTCCAGACTTCTTTTAACATGATAAGGAGGTTCAAGAGACTAAGAAGGAAGTGGAAACATGTGAAATTTCCATATTTTATCTTAATACACTCCTCCCCTCTTTTAATAGCTCTCCCCATCCCAGAGCTTCTGGGAGATAAAACCTTTGAGGTATTTCAGTGTCTACTACTTTCCTTCTAAGCAGATTTTGAATAAAATCTATTCTCCTATTATTTCGGCAGCTAGTGTTGTAGCCCAGTCTCTTTTTTACCAGGCAGTATTCGAGTTGTGCAGTAACAAGATGCCCTGGATTTATATAACAGATCTATGAACCAATGCTGTGATTCAATGACTATAATATAAGATTGTTCATTTCAATTCAGTGAGCATCAAGCTAAGTATTAGCAATCTCACCAGCAATCCCGAAATCAGAGAATCTTGATCTCTTAATGCAACAGAACACAATGGCTTCTCCTCCAGGTAAGTGCAAAGACAATAAGCACAACCAGAAGAAAAGAAAGGAACAAGGAAGTGGAGCACAGGAGTTATTTTCAAAGCATGATCTTCTTAAACTAAGAAAGGGAAGGATTTTATCTAGGAACCTATATGCATTCATTTAGGAAAGTACATGTGGGGCGGGGGTGGGGGATGGGGGGGACACATTCTTGAGCATGCTCAGATGAAGGTCATTAAGCACACGTTGAAAAAGGAAAAATAGAGGGTACTTTCTTGAGCAGGCCCAGTTCAGGGTCCTAAGTCACTTGTTCAAAAGGGAGATGATGGACACAAATATTTCTGGACAGAGACCTTAGTATTATATTAAGCAAAGTTTACTTTAGGTCACCTAATAGGATGAGTTTGAGAGATTAAGTGACCTTGGCTGGTTCCTCCTTAGTTTTCCCAAAGAGTCTTGGCTGAAACAAAAAGAACAACTATGAAGCCATATTAATAGTTTTTTAAAGAGGCAGTACCTTTCTTCCTCTTCCCATACCTAGGTATAGCAGTTTACCCCTAAAGGTACCTGCCTCACTTAGCAGCTAACAAGATGCCTACCAAGTTTACTTATTTGGCTAAGTAGAGAGGAGGCCACTTGGTATATCCATCACTAGCATCATTTGGACCAAATTTCGGATAGTGAATATTTTTCTGTTAGTTTCTCCTTTCCCCCCACAGAAGAAGGTTATGAATTCTTTTTCTTTTTCTCACATTTTCCTTTACCTCTTCCTTCTCCCTTCCCTGACACTCTGCATCTCTATTATTTTTTTTTTTAAAGAGAGAGAGAAAGAGAGAGAAAGAGAGAGAGAGAATTTTTAATATTTATTCTTTAGTTTTCTGCGGACATAACACCCCCGCTTGCATGTGGAGCTGAGGATCAAACCCAGGCCACATGCATGCCAGGAGAGCGCCCCACCGCTTGAGCCACATCCCCAGCCCCTCTCTACTCTATTATTAACTGGGACTTGTCCAATTAAAGGGCACAAGGACCTTCATATTTCATGGATGCTCAACAGCCATCAGTTTGGCAGGCCCAAGAGGAACTGCAATCCCTGAGACACAGGCTGCCGGAGCTAACAGGAGAAGACGAGCAATAAAAAGAGTTTGTGAAAGAAATCAATAGGCTCACACTGGCCCCACATGTCCACAAGCATCTTTTTGCTGTTGGAGAATCACTTCTGTGGTTGTAGCCATCATTACTACAGTATTTATCTATCCCTGTCTCCGCTGTCCCATACCTGGCTAAAAGCAGGAGTCTATTTGGCTCTGGTATTTCAAGCTCCCTGAATTCTCTGTACAGGTCTGATTTCCCATTATTTTCTCTTCTTCCCTCACTAGGAGCCAGAGCTACATTGTCTTCCACTTACTGACCAGGAACCAGAAAGACTGTGGAGGTAATTTTAGCATTCTTGGGATTAGGAGGTAGTCGGTCTCAATGATTTTAAAAGCTTAGTCTAAAAAATTTCAAAAATTCCGTGCCTAAATGAACATTTCATCTAAGACTGTAAACTTGCTACTGGCTTTATAAATATGTATTTATTCGACAAATATTTATTGAACACATTGTGTCAAGCATTACTTTATGCTTTGGATTTTATTGATTGCAGCTACCTCTCATGTTAATTTTAGAGAGATCCTGCCTGGTGATTTTTTTAAGGCCCCATATTCCCTGTAGCAGCATTGTCTCTGAGCCTTTTTTTGCCTCCTATTGTCATCTATCTCTATGTTTCTTAAAATATGGAGCAGAGTCCTCTGGCTCAGAAAACCTACTAGAGTGTAGTAGTTAAGAACATGGCCTCTGGAGCTGGATCCTACTACCTTGGATGCCTACCATCTGTGAAATATATCAAGCAAAGCATTTAATCATTTAGAGCAATGCCTGGTAAAATAAGCCCTGAATAAATATTAGCTTTCAGAATCATTCAAAGATTTCATGAAAATACATATACAAAGATGTTTAAACTATGGGCTGAATGTCTACAAGATCATTTGTATTTATTTAATAGTATAGAATCAGACATTTTATACCCTCCCTTTCAGTTTCCTTGTTTTCCTTTTCCTTCTATCAATGACTGGGTTTAAATCTTACCTCACATCTTGAAATATCTATAATTTAGTCATTGTTTAAATTTTCTAAGCCTCAATTTTTTTACATGCAAAACTGGGAGCAATATTACCAGTGCCCCACAGAAATGAAGAATGAGGCAAGAATCAAACAGCACACAAAGCTCAATAAAATGGAGGCTATTATTTGCTAGCGTTTTATAAGCATTGCCTTATGGCATATACCTCTCTAAGCCACACTGTAAAGTAGGCAGGTATCATCATGCCCATTTTACCAAAGAGGAACCTAAGGCTCAAAGCAGCTAAGCACACAATCTTACCTGGTAGGTGGCAGAGCCAGACTTTGAAAGCACCACTTTGTTCGAAATCTGCATACTTTGTCAGTAGGTTAGTTTGCCTTCTAGCTTTCCCGGGGTTTTTGTAGTTAAAATTCACCTGTAATTGAAAAAGAATAAGGTAGAGAGAAAATGTTCTAAAATCAGGTAGCAGGTAGAGAATTCTCAATATTTATGCTCGTCATAAGTGTGATTTATATTTATGACCCACATTCCTACAATACTGCCCAGACAGTTTTTGGAAAGAATATCACATTAAATCCATAACAAGAAAAGTTGCCAAAGTACTTTCCATATATCCTATTCTGTATCTTTAGTAACAGGGTGTTTCAGCTAACATTATGGGGATAATGAAGATTCCATGCAGTTGTATTAACTAACTTACTTTTTAAAATCTTATTTCTTAGACCTTACTTTGGTGCTCTTCAATAATATGAGTCAACTACCAATAAGTGGTAAACAGTAAAGGTCTCTGACATGATGGCACTTAATTTTAAATGAGAATGCAGATAAAATTTAGGAAGGAATAAAAAGATCAAGATGATAAAATCGGACTTTTCAGTACTCATAAACCTAGGGGAACATCAGTTTGAATAACTATTCATACATGGAAATAAGAGTAACCAAGTAAGAGACTAGAACTCCTGGGTGTGGCACATAAATAAAAGAAGAAGGTATTTAGGACACTTTTACATTATCTACATCACTTCTTCCCTTCTCCTAGCAAGCAGAGCAGAAAGAGTGATACTCTACACATGGGGAAGGAAAAGGAGAAGGAAATAAGATGCAGACTTTGCTTGGGCCCCAAGAGTCCCAGGCTACAGTGACCCAAAGGTCAGGCTTACTCCAGCAGGCTCAGGGTCTATACCTATTCCAGTAGACCCCAGTGCCAGACTGGTCAACATGGATTA
Organism: Callospermophilus lateralis; assembly: GCF_048772815.1. Classification (NCBI taxonomy): domain Eukaryota; kingdom Metazoa; phylum Chordata; class Mammalia; order Rodentia; family Sciuridae; genus Callospermophilus; species Callospermophilus lateralis. The sequence continues at coordinate 16,181,311 of NC_135306.1, forward strand.
AGTCTCCAGAACCACCTTTCAGGACTCAGTCTCCTGCCAAGCATATGTAAACTCAGAACTGAGTTCTGTCCCAATGGACTTCAGTTCCAGGCCCAACTCAGTGGACCCAGGCACCAATTCAATCTCAGAACTTGATTGTCCCCTGCCAACTCGAGCTCAAGTCTAGAGTATCAGCTTAACCACTTTGAATCCAGGCTTCAGGATGGCTCCTGGTAATCCAATCAATAAACTGATCCTGATAAATCCAGGTCCAGGCTCAACCTCACAGTACCTAACACCAGACTAGTCTTTCCAGGCTCTAGCACCAAGCCTACATGTGCATCTTGCTGTATAGACTGCTGAGATTCACTGGAAAGGGTGATAGTTAAAGGAGTTTCCAAGACAAAGCCAGGAATCTGGAATAAGTCCCCAGCTCTTCAAATACACAGATAACAATGCATTACCATAAGGATCAAGAAAAATCGGAGAAGGCTATAGTGTATCTCAGTGATAAAGCACTTGCCCAGCATATGCAAGGCCTGCATTGTTCTCTAGCATTGCATGAAAAAATATATAAATACGACAGCACCAAAGGAACAATATAATGCAGAACCAGTACCTAATATCCAGAAATGGATATTATGTGTTGCCTGACAAAGAATTTAAAATAATTGTTTAAAATTATCAACTACCCAAAAATACAGAAACAGAAAAATAGCAAATAACAAAAATAAGGAACTTAACACAAAGACTAAACATTTTAGAAGAACAAATAGAAACTATGAAGGTAAAAATGGAATGAAATAAATTTTAAAAAATGCAACAAAGAGTATCAACAGCATAAAGGATCAAGCAAAGGGGAGAATATGTGAACTGAAAGTTTGATGGGACAGTATCAAAAGACTAAATGCTTGAGCTACAGGAATTAATGAAGGTCAAAGGAACAAAGGGGTACAAAGTATGCTTAAAGAAATAATGCCAGAAATTTCTCCAAAGCCAAGGACAAATATAAATACAAAGATTCAAGAAGGTCAAATGTCTCCAATCAGATTCACTCCATACAAGACTCTACTGAAAAGTATGATAATCAAACTGTCAAAATTCAAGAACAAAGTGAGTATCCTGAAAGCAGTAAGAGGAGAGAAGTCAGTCAGAGAAAAGAAATCATCACCTTCCAGAAAGGATAATAGTGGATTTCTCAGCAGCATCCTCAAGGCCAGCATAAAGGAAGATGATATTATCAAAGTGCTGAAGGAAAAAAAAAATGACAATCAGGAATACTTTACCTAGCAATGTTGTCCTTCAGAAATTAAGAGGAAATAAAGAATTTTCTGGACAAACAAAAGCTGAGGAAGTTCATCATCATCAAAAAGACCTGACTTATAAGAAGTGCTAAAGGGATTTCTTCAACCTGGGAAAAAATAAAAAGGGATGGTAATATAAAAATTCCTGAAAGAATAAAATTTGTTGGTACATGAAATTTTACAGCCAAATTCAGTACATTATGATGAGTGTATGTAGATCACAAGTCTTTAAAATGAAGGCTAAAGATAAAGCTATTTAAATAATGATAGCTATAATAATATTTGAAGGGCTATAAAGTATAAAAATATGTAAATTATGAGATTTAAAGTATAAAATGGGGAGGATGAAGTGTAAGTGGAGCATTTTCTTTTTCAATTTTTAATGAAGTCAAGTTTAAACTGTTAGCAGCCTAAAACAGCCTTTTTAACTACAATATGCATTTTGTAAGCCTTAAAGTTAGAACAAAGTAAACACTACAGCAAAAGCTCAAAAGATCCAAAGTAAGGATTTAAGAATGCTACTTGTGTATATCACTTAATCAAAAAGGAAGACAGTAAAAGAAGAAAGGAAAGAAACAAAATCTACAAAACAACCAGAAAACATTTTTAAAAATGACAATAGTAGGTTTTCAGTTACCAGTGATCATGCTGAGTGTAAAATGTAAGAGTGAAAAGACACAATGGCTAAATGGATTAAAAATTAAAACAATATAAACAAGACTCAACTATATGCTATCTCAAAGAGTCCTCATTCAGCTTTAAGGACTCAACAGACTAAAAGTGAAGCAGCAGAACAAGACATTCCATGCAATCGGAAATCAATACAGAGGAGAATTCCATATAGCAATATCAGATAAAATGGACTTGAAGTAAAAATCTATAAAGAGAGAAAAACAGATTATAAGAGAGTTCGTTCATCAAGAGACTATATCAGATATAAATATATATGTACCAAACATCTGAGCACCTAAATATTAAACAAATATTAGTAGATATGCAGGAAGAGACTTTAATACAAAATTGTAAGAAGCTTCTAAATTCCACTTTCAGCAGTCATCTAGACAGAAAAATCAAATTATAAAACTGAAATTAAACTATACTTTAGACAAAAATGTGCCTAATTGAAAGATATAGAACATTACATCTAAAGAAGCAGAATTCTTTTAAATAGTTTCCACTATAGATTGCATGTTAGGCCACAAAAACTCCATAAAGTACCTTTTTCTGACATAATGATATGAAATCAAATAACAGAAGAAATCTCCAAAAATTCATAAATGAGTAGAAATCAAGCAACATGCTCCTAAACAAGTAATGGATCAAAGAAGAAATTAAAAATAAATTTTATAAATATTTTGAAACTAATAAAAAAGCATACAACAAACAGTTACAGGATGGAGCATAAGCAATTCTAAAAGAGAAAGTTTATAATAATGAATGCCTACTTCAAGAAAAAGAAAAGAGTACAAACAAACATCCTAAAATCACACCCCAAGAAACTAAAAATAAAAGGTAAACAAATGAAAAGCAAAATCTAAAATTATTAGAAGGAAATAAATAATAGAGATCAGAGCAGACATAAATGAAATAGAAACTAGACAAATAATAGAAAATACCAATACAATTGAATTGCTTTTCTGAAAAGATAAGAAAAATTGATAAACTTCTGGCTAGACAAAGAGAATAGAGAGGAAACTTCAAATAAGAATTAAAGACAGATAATGAAACAAATGTCATAGAAATACAAAGGATCAAAGGAGACTACAACAAACAATTATGTACCCATAAATTTGATAACCTAGATGAAAAGATAAATTCCTAGACACTCACAACTTTCCAATAATTTAGTTATCATAAAAATATAATAATCTCAACAGACCAATGATGAGTAAAAACACTGAATCAGTAGTAAAAATCCATCCACCAAAGAAAATCCCAGACATGATGTCATCACTGCTGTATTCTAGTGTTAGTTTGAATATGAAGTGTGTCCCCTACCCTGTAACTCCTGTGTTTATGTAGAAATGTTTGAAGGTAAAATGATTGGATTGTAAGAGTTACAACTTAACCAGTCCTTGTAATTTGAATAGACAAACTAGATGGCAACTGTAGGTTATAGGTGGGAGGCATGGGGGGAGGAGGTGGGTCACTGGAGGTGCACTGTGAAAGGTTTCCTCTTTCCTGAAAGCTCTTCCCTCTTTCCTCTCTCTGCTTTCTGCACCTCTGGTGAGTGGAGCCCCTTTCCTCCTCTGGGCCATTCTGCCACGATAGGCTGTCTCACCTTGGGCCCAGAGCAAAGGAGCCATCCATTCATGGACTAGGACCTTTGAAATCAAAAGGCCCAAATAAACTTTCTTCCTCTAAGTTGTTCTTGTCAGGTATTTGTTGACAGTGACACAAAAGTTGATGAAAACATCTACTAAATATTAAAATAATTTATACAATCTTTTTAAAAAACTCTTTTAAAGAATTAGAGCAATACTACTTTCAAACTCATTTTATGAGGGTAGTATTAGAAGAGGTATTGGGCAAAAGATACAAAATTTCAATTAGACAAGAACAATTGCCGCAGTCTGGCTGGGCACAAAATCACGAGCCACTCACAGCCTTGTAGATTCAAACAGCAATTCTTTATTCCCGATCTCACACCGACACTCTACAATCACGTTCTGGGGAAATCCACGTTCTCTGCCCAAATCCACACCTCCACTAGGCTTCTGTCTCCCCAAAAAACTGTCTGAATCCTGTGAGAACTCAAGGGGAACTCAGGCAGCAGCATACGCCCTATTCCCAGCAGGAATAACCTTCCTAAACCGGGATCGCCCTAAACCCGGATTGTCCTAAACCTGGAACGCCCTAAACCCAGATCCGCCCTGGTCCTAGAGCAAGGTCACCTTACATGCAATGTCACTGCAAAATGTCCTATTTCCACGAGTCCTTCCACTAAGCAACATGGGGTACGCTGGCAAGAAAATTGTCATACCTACTTGGCTAATGGCTCCCAGCATCTCCTCCCTTCTGATTAATTAAACAACAAGTAATGTGGCCTAAAGACCGTGCCTGGTAGGTTGTCCAATTCAACATATGGTTCTTACCCATCATCGGAAAACTGACCTTTAGGCATCAGCCTCCTGTCTTAGGTTGATACCACTGCAACTGGATCATACCCGTCACTGACTACCGGTCCAGCATATAGCCATTGGCCCCCAAATTTTAGACCATCACTAGCAGAAGGGAGGATACAGAAATGCCACGACACCAAGCCAATTGACGGCTCCTTTGGAAAAATTGCATCACTGGTGACACCATCAGCAAAGATATGCCAGCACTACCACAATTAACATGGGGTGCGCTGGCAAGGAAATAAAACTTGCATCACTGGTGACACCATCAGCAAAGATATGTCAGCATTACCACAATTTGCTGCACCAAACGATAGTTACATAGTCCAGGCAAGTTCTGTAAGCAGTTCAAAGCAGAGGATTCTATCAATATGTCCATTTCCTCCTAAAGTCCGTTTCCTCCCAAAGTAAGTTGACTCCTTGATTGAGCATTACTTGTTGAGTTATATTCATTGATGCATCAGTTTATACAGTTTACTGTGATAGCTATCATAGAAGCTGTAGTTTGGTTTTATCTTTGTCTTCACCGGCATTGGGATGAAAATAGGAATTCTGGCAATGATGCTAAAGAGACATTATCCTGAAAAGAATTATTAAATATAATGAAACGGAAAGGTGAAAGTAAACAAATAGATCTGTTAACTTCCTTTAAAAACAATCCTTAACAGCTGTTTACCTGATTTAAATTAGTAAACAAACAGATCTGTTAACCACCTTTAAAAACAATCCTTAACAGCTGTTTACCTAATTTAAATTAAGCCATTTAAATCACATGAATAAAAAAAATAATAATTTGGATCCATTTTCTCATGAGCGCTCCTCATATATGAAATATGGACACACACACACACACACACACACACATACAACACAAAACACAAATGTGCACACAAACGTACAACACATAAGACAATAATAAAGGCCTTGTAGCTTTACCTAGGTGAAATCTCCATTGCAATGTTTAAAAACTCCACAGTCAAAAAATAAAACTGATCAGAAAAACATTAACCTAGGTTTGTATGAGCTCAAAAAATAAAAATAGAACCTTATGATATGGAAAAATGCAATAATAAAATAGATATTGAAAAAAGCATCCTGGTTAATCACTGTCGCAGATGTAAGAATGGCCAAGCTGGAGTTCTGGATATCAGCTGTTATGGATTTGAGTCAAATCATCTTCTTTTCGATCTGTAGAAATTGTTTTAGTCAATCTCTCTGGAATCCAAATCAGCTGCTGTTCTCCCTGTGGAACGCAAACAGAGCCCCGACTCCAGCAATCACTAGGTCAGGACCTTTCCATTGTCCTGTTAGAATATCTTTCCAAAGTACTTTAGGCTTATGTACATTTTTTGGATACATATGTCTTTCCGCAGCACTAAGTCCTGATGAATCCAAATTTAAAAGGTTTAGAGTAAAAAGGGTTATTTTAAGTTTAATTTTGGGGGTATATACCCCTTTACAATTCCCTCTTTTTGCTTTAATAAGTACATTTTAATCTTCTATTTTATCCAATGTTTGACTTTAAACTTTTCTCTTCTACCTTTTTCTATCTAGAATGTCTGTATTTAATAGTTGTCTTAGCTTTTTGCATTTTCTATCTGAAATACCTTTATTTGACATTTTCAACCATTTTGTATCTTAATTCTATCTTCTAGTTTTTATTTTTTTTTCCCTAAGGTTTATACATTCACCCTTAGTTGCTTTTTTTTTTCTTCCTCCTAGTTTTCTTTTGTTTCCTATTTTGTGGGTTGAAAATTCTTGTCTTCTTACATCTTTTCTATCTTTCTACATCTTCTTTATCTTTTTTTTAACTTTCTGTACTTCTGTCTTTTAAGTTTTCCACTTCAAATTTTTAATCTTCTTTACCTAAGTATCTTTTATCCTATTATCTTCCCGTTTTCATGGTATTTTTTTTTTAAGTAATGTTTTTAAGATTAACTAGGCTTCGAATGATGCAATCTTTCCTCCATCATGAAGGCATCTTAACCACCTTCAATTTAACCTTTTAAAGCCTTACAATTATCATCTATACTGTACTTTTAAATGTACTTTTCCACCACCTACAGATTCACTCTTTTAAATGAGGCTTAGACTCTGTTTAAATCGCTTAATATTAGTTTACATGGCTGCCCTTCAACCAAAGGCCTTTTTTACTCCATTAAGAAACTTTGTCTCAATCTGCCATGTACAAAAACCTTTTTCTTCTTTCTTCCTTTCTCAAGCTTTTAAAGTAAGTCTAGTTTTCTCAAAATCTTTTTAAATGGCATTCTATAACTTTTTACTTTACCACACAGAGATTATCTCATCTAGAAACATTTTTTTTTCTTTTAACCTTCCATATTAAAATATATTTTCACATCTTTCAATATCTTTTTCAATCTTTTAATATCTCTTTTCTAGCCGTTAACCCTTTTTATAAATTCACATTCTGAAACAACTCTTATAAAATTTCTGATTTAGATAAATTACTCCACTTTAATAAGATGAAATACTTTCATGTTTTTTATGGTACTATAATACTGTAATTGAAACCCAACTGAAACTTATTATACTCTTTGTATATAAATTACACCTGATAGAATCTTAACACTTAGTAACCTTGGCAAAGACACAGACCAAAGCAATATTAAACCTTTTCCACTTACCAATTTATGAAAACACACATAAAGAGTACTTGATTTTATATTTAGTAGTTGATATTTTAACACTTTAGCTTTGTAAATTAATCAGATGTCTGTAAAAATCAAGATCTTAGACAAGTGTAGTAAACAGAATTAGCCATCTCTTTTTTGTTGAAGAAAAATCCTTCTACAGGATACCATGATGGTATATTTAACAACTTCTCTTTAAAAAGCCATGGGCTACATTTTTGTATTGTATCAACATATGCCCTAATTTTTCTTGGTCTCACTGGGGTGCCTCCTTCCTCTAAAAATTTCTGTTCCTTGGAGGCGAACAACTTTAAACCTTGAATCAACCATTTTCCCCAGTTTGCCTGAGAAAGTTCTAAGAACAGGCAACTTGAAATAAAAACAAAATAAATCAAAACAAAAACACATTGTTTTTTGAAATGGTCACCCATTCTTTTGCTCTTCCTCAGGGGCAAACAATTTCACTTACCTTCTTTTCAGATGTTCCCCGTACGGACCGCCAAATTTCGCAGTCTGGCGGGGCACAAAATCACGAGCCACTCACAGCCTTGTAGATTCAAACAGCAAGTCTTTATTCCCCATCTCACACCGACACTCTACAATCACGTTCTGGGGAAATCCAGGTTCTCTGCCCAAATTCACACCTCCACTGGATTTCCCCAGAACGTGATTGTAGAGTGTCGGTGTGAGATCGGGAATAAAGAATTGCTGTTTGAATCTACAAGGCTGTGAGTGGCTTGTGATTTTGTGCCCAGCAGACTGCAGCAAACAATAAGTTGAAAAGATCAGAACCATGACATAATCAGTATTCTTATTAACAATTAATTGAATTCTTAAAAATCACTAGGGAAGATTTCAAATGTTTTTTTATAGAAAAAATGAGATAATACAAATAATCTTTAGTTTGGTTGCTGGTAGCCATTTTATAATGTTTGCTTCCTGCTACATATGCTAAACATGCACAATTATGATTTATTAAATATAATAATTAATTAATTTTAAACAACAATAAGGAAAAACTGCAGTTTTAACTGATTTTTTTAGAAGTCCCATGAAGTAAATACAGTATCATCTAATATCCTAAAGCATCTTTAAAGAAATAGGAGAAAAGAAGAAAACAAAACAAAAAAAAAACTTCATTTGAAGATAAAAAGAATGTGGTCAGAGATATTGGATCCAGTTGTAGTGGCTAAGGCCTGCATGGTGGCACTTAAAACACATATAACTCTAAGTTCAGGGTCTTTATGGACCCCCACATAACTTACTCTATCATGTGCATCCATGACCTTGGACTGCAGATTAAAGGTATTTAATCTATAGGATGGATCCTAGAAAATATAATGTCATTCAAAACCAGTGTCATTGGTAGTAAGATTAGTTTTATTTATTTATTTGTCTGTTTTTGTTTCCTGATTTAGACAGGTTGGCTATAATATTGACATCATCATCATTTTCTTCTAAAAAATTACTATGATGAATATTGTTGGTAGAACACTCTACCAATAATATTCATTACAGAAATTGTCTTGGAATAGTTGTTTTGAGAACATGCCACACTGTTGTTGTTGTTGTTATTATTGTTTCTTTCTTATTCCAGGCTACATTTCATGGATCAGAATTGGGCACCTGTGCCTCAAGATAGCCAATGTACACAGTGGTTAGCAACACATGAACTAGTCTGATTAGAACCTAAGCTGGACCAGGCAGATTCCTTCTCTAAGTTACTTGACTTATCAAACACTTAGAGAGTAATGTAGGTGGCTGCAAAGATGGAAGTGTTCATGGAGGCATGAGGTAGATAGAGCAGGGAGTGGCTTAGACAGTGTTGAGAAAGACATACGATGAGGATGAAGTAAAATGATTAGCAGATGCTGTGAGGAAAAAAAAACAGTAAAGAACAATAAGATCTGCCTTTAATCACAAAGGAAGAAGAGAACTAGAAACTCATAAAACACCTGAATTGCATTAATTTGGAAACCTGGAGTACATATCTACCAGTACACCTGCCAAGGTCTCTGGAACTTTGCATGGGTTTCAATCTTAGAATATGGATGAGCACTTAGTTGGCATGTCATAAGGGAATTCAAGATGCAGCTGAAACTAGGCTAGATAAACTCATAGGTGTTTTAAGAGAGTTACAATTAAGACCTAAAGTCAATCACACCCACAGCTCAATGTCTTTATTAATCTTGCATTGCTAATCCATTATCGGCATCAGCATGACTAATCCAAGAAATTATTTCCTCAAAAGGTAAAAAAATATTGAAAATAATTTTCTTGTTTATTACAGGATCTTTGAAAAAAATTCAGATAAATGTCAAAATGTTACCCATCCAAAGCATCAAATGACAACTTGTTCCACAAAACTCATTCCAAATCTGAACAATTATGTCAGGATTCTTATCCAGACCAAATGAAACGTCTACATCAAAAGACCTCCAAAACTTCATAAAAATCCTAATTTTCTCCGCCTACCCAAAGAATTTACTGAGAATTTGATGATATGTTTCCTTCCCACAGTAAGAATGTAAGAATAAACTCAGATTTTTCTTATCAACAGGTTGTTTTTCTACTTCCAATATCATATCACAATGTATGTGAGGCCAGTTTGGGGAAAAAAAAACACATTTAACCTCCAGAATCTGAGACTTCTTATGCTTTTGTTTACTCACATACACATTGTAAGATTCTGTTAATGAACTGCATTATTTAGGATTTTTATCCCCCCCGCCCACTTCTCCTGCCAATACACTTGTTTTCCTCCCATAGTTCTTATTCTATGGGATATCTGTCACTCCTTCTCTTAAAATGGAGGTACTTTCTCTCTCCTTTCATTTTCTATGGTTTCTCAACTGTTCCAGGGTGAGCCTCTTCTTCATCTCTGCAAATCTATCTATATTTTATTTTTTCTCCAAAGTGCAAATATTTGAAAACTGTAATAGATCAAAGCTTGGTTAAAAATACCTTTCAAATTATATCAGCATTAGGCTGAGATGCACAGAAAAGATGATGTGGTTTTTTTTTTCCCCCTCCGTGTGTACACGCCTGTGTGTGTGCTTGTGTGTGTGGGCAGTATCAAAAGAGAAAAACAGATAAACATGCAAAATGTCTACCAACATCAGTCCTTTCATCAAATAGCAACCAAATTAAAAAAGAAAACCAAAGATAAATTCAAGTCCATATTTCAGAAGTGAATGAGGACCTCTTTATTTCCAATGCAATAGAAATGCAAAGAGGAAATCAATGCAAACCAGTATGTCTTGGATCAGCACATTTTAAAACAAAATGTACCTTTGTATCTAAAAATCGTAGAGCCATGAATATTTAACAGAGAGAGAAAAGAATGATTTTGTCAGGGTGTAAAGCAAGTCCCAGGGAAGCTTAAATTCTGCTGCCTTCTATTAGCTTCTCTGCTCAGTAAACAAAATGAGTCATTCAGGGGGAAGGAGATGAAGGAGGTAAGACCCAGGGAGGCTGAGTGAGTAGGGACTTGAGGCTTGGGAAGGGACAGACTCAGGAATGGCAGAGGAGGGAAGGATGGTTAAGTTTAATGCCAGCCAGTAATCATGAACTCTCTGGCTGAGGATAGAGCAGCTGGAGATGGTCCGTGAAGAGAATTTTTAAAACCCTGCCAGTTCTTGGAGCCAAAAGAGGCAGGGAGTGGCTATTGTAGTAAAAGGATCTAAGAGATTGATTTGGCTACTCCAGGATGCATGTCTTGTCCAGCTAATCTCTCCAAGGCTCTCTTTCTTCATCTCTTAAAGAGTAGTAATACCAGATCCCTGCTTTAGAAGAATATCTTGGGGATAAATGAGACACATTAGCCAAAATCCATGCTAAATATTTGATGGTTGTGTCTGTAGCCACACAAGGGAATATTTGAGCAGCTTACCAGCTTCATGAGGGGATGATTCTTAATGTGGCATAATTCAGGACTTTTATTACAGCCCAACCCCTGCCATTATGACTCAGATAGTGCTCCCAGGAGCTTGCCTGATACCCAGAAAACAGTGTCCTGCAGGCTAATGATGTATTGATTCTTTGGCTATGAAGCCTGCATGAAAGGAAACTGCTGATCAGTGGGCTGGGCAGCTTAAATGGTTGTGCAGGTGCATTTAAACAATACTAATCAATAAGTTTGGCAGCTCCTTCTCCTTTTCTTTTGTCTCCCTTTGTCCTGTTAAGCTTTAAACTAGCATTTTATCTCCCTAAATTTTAACAGGCGACTTTTGCAAGAGGCAGCGTAATGTTGTGTGGAATGAACTTTGGATTGGGAATCAAAAACCTAGGTTCTCATTCTAACCGCAGTGAACACGACTCATGAATTTCAGCAAGCCACTTCAAATTCTTTTGTTTTTACTGTGTCCGTTTCTCAACTTGTAAAGAAAAAAAAAAAGTCCACTCTTTTTTTATATGATAGAGGGAGGAGGGAAGAGACATTCACACTGGAGAACACACATCACTTCCCTGTTTATGATTTTTTTTTTCCCAACCACTCTGGGCTTACAGCCTATATTTCAAGGCTATGAGCCTTCAGCATAAGCTATAAGCCTTCCTGGGGGCTGTCACAGTCTGAACCAACCATTAACTAATTAAGAGGGAGCAAATCAAGTTGTCAAAAACCTCTAAAACTAATAAGTCCTAGTCAATCGTAAGTTTTTTAAAATTTAATTTAAGTAGGTACACCACAAACCCACCACTTCAAGGCTAGGCACACACAGCACAAGTCACACACATATCAAATGAAGGCCCTTACAAAGATTTCTCATTAAATGTACTAGCCCTGAGGCTATTGCTTCACTCAAAGCTTGCCCTTGATGCCTTAATTTTGGAGGAAAAGACAGAAATTCAAAGGGATAAGAAGAAGTCATCCAGGCTGTTTCCTAGGAGTCTCTGGAGCCCCCAGGCAATTAATCTAGAAGGAAAAGTCTTTTATACAAAGGGACACCTGACACCCATCAATTATCCACCTGAGCCGACTAATTCCTCTTTATGGCTTCTTGGTGATCAAACCAGAACAGAGGTGCCATCTCTATGAAGGTTGACTTTGTATCAGCTGAAATATGGGAGCCTCCCATGAGTCCTGGAATAATGGATGCTCATGGCTTCTCATAGTGGAGATGGAGACAAGGAGGATAGGGACAACTAACTGGGACCATATCTCAAGCAAGGCATACTTATCTTCTGGGTGAATAGAATTATTCACTGTCAGAGAATATCTTAGTCGGTTTTGTAAAGCTATAACAAAATATCTCTACTCTATAAAGAAAGTAGGTTTATGTGGCTCATGATTCTGGTGGCTAGAAAATCGAAGTAACATGGCGGCAGTATTTCACAACTCCACAGAGAAGTGGAAAGGAAGCCAGGTGCATGAAGAAGGAGGCAAGTGAATGGGACGGCCTAGCTTTATAACAACTTTCTCTTGCTAGAATTAATCTAGTCATTCTAGACCTAACTCCTTTCCTGGAGCCAGGCTTTACTCTCTTCCCAGGTTGGTGCCCCCATGATTTAATAATTTCTAAGTCTCAGCCCTTAAAGTGTCTACCACCTCAATACCATTATATTAGAGAGAAAGATCCTAGCACATGAATTTTGGGGGGAAACAAGATACCCAATTTTCATACAACAAAGTTTCTATTCTGGACCTACACTTGAATCTGAGCACAAAAGATATAGAATTGGAAAGTCAGGGCCCCCTGTTCTCAAGTATCTGAACAACTGGGTGAGCATAGAAAGATGCTAACAATCTCCATATGATAGATGGTTAAAAAGATTGAAAGCCTATCTGCCCTTCTCACTGTGTAAGGTCATAAAGGAAAACTTAACAAAAGAAGCAGTGTTTGAGGTGAGGCTTGAAGAATGGGTAGGAATTATTTACACAAAGGAACACTTGGCACCCATCAATTATCTATAAGCAGAGGGACGGCCATTCTAGGGAGAACATCATATTCAGTGGCAAGATCTATAAACTCATAGTTTTTGTTTGTTTGTTTTTAGAAAGAGTCTTAATGTAAAGTACTGCTGAGATACTTGTTTTCCTAACAACACATATGCAAATTTGTATGCTACAGTTAAAGGGAGCCATTGACAAATAATGATCAGGTGCATAGCTTGATTGGATAGAAATAATAAAATTGTCATTCTTAAAGTTGTAGGACACTATATAGAGAAATGCCAAGTCATTTGTAGAAGGGATAGTAAGATGAAATAGATAGAAGATGGATGAGGGTGTTATTTTAATAGTGAGGGGTAAAAGTTGAGACCGTGAAGCAGGATAACAATAGTTATAATAAAAAGAGATATTTGGGTGGTAGAATTAGCACAGAAGTTTTCAACTGATTTGGTGATATAGATAAGAAAGATTGTATGATAATCTCTGTGGGCTTAAACTGTGACTGAAAATCTATCAAAGGGATTTTACCATGTTCATAAATAAATTTGGTGACAATACATTCTAACTTCAGTTGATATCACCACAAAATTGTATGACAGTGAATTGTACTTTCAAGTTAGAAGGAATTAAATAGAGGTAAGCTTTTGTCTTAAAATTTAAAATCTGTTGATTTTATTGTATATTCTAAGCAGAAGATATCTGGATATTTGGGAAGAGAATAGCACAAGGTCACATAACTCCCTTCATTCCCTGCGATGGAACACAGTTACTGTTCGTGGCCTGATTCTCATTAAGTGAGTCCATTATTATAGGATACTCAAGTTTGGAAACTGCATTTCCAGAGTTCATAATGTAGCTTAAGAAGTGGTCAAATGAATGCCAAGCACAATGGTGCACACCTGTAATCCCAGCGGCTCCAGAGGCTGAAGCAGGAGGATCTCGAATTCAAAGCCAGCCTCAGCAATTGAGCGTGGCCCTAAGCAACTCAGCAAGACTCTGTCTGGATTCAATCCCCAATATAGGGAAAAAAAAGAAAAAAGAAAAAGAAGAAGTGGTCAAAATGGACATTTTTATGAGGTCTTTGTGGTTTTTGGATATGCATTAAAGAACTGATGATGCTAAGCAAGTAGTGAGAAGATACATATAAATGTTCTTGTGCAGAGGACACAGAAAATATCTGAGAGTCAAAATGCATAATGCATAAGAAGAGAAACTCATTAATTAATTATGTATAATTCTTTAATTGGATAAATATTATGGAATTTCAAACATTGTAAAAGGTGCAGTTTGTATTTGAATGAATTTCCATAGAATATTTTAGTCCATTTTGTAAAACTATAACAATATCTGTACTCTATAAGGAAAATAGGTTTATGCGGTTCATGGTTCTGGTGGCTAGATTTAGGCTGGTGGTGGATTTAGGGGAAGAGACTTGGGGTAGATAAGGGAGAAATTGAGGAATTAAATTGAACTATATGCATGTATAAATACTTCACAATAAATTCCACTTTAATGAATAACTATAATGCAACAAATTTCCATAATGACTATTATGAGATTTTGAAGTGTTACGGGAGTGGATATCAAATACATCTGGCCATGAATTAATTTCCCCAGTAAGCTCAGGCAGTAAGTGAATTATCAGCAGTTTACTTTAATATTAACATTAAATTTTTACCTGTACTTCAGATATAGGTTGTGGCGAATTTCAGACAAATGAAACAGTGATCCTATTCTCTAGGTGTCTGCAGACTCATTATTGTAAAATATGTGCCTGAGTTACTTTAAGACAATATATGCATGGACAAAGCATGTGCCATAGAACTTTGAGAAGCAAGAGCTGTTGATTCCAGTTGGGTGACCAATTGGGAAAGACCTCAATATTAATTGTTAATTAAAATAATGTAACTGATTCTTTTTATTAAAATTAGGTTTGCACAATGGAGTTTCCCTCAGCCATGAAGAAGACTGTCATTTGCTGGTGAATGGATGGAACTGAAGAACATTGTGCTAAGGAAATAAGTCAACTCTTGAAATTCAAGGGAAGAATTTGTTTTCTCTCATCTGTGTAAGCTAGAGAAAAATAAAGGGGGAAAGGGAGAAGGTGTATCACAAAAATAAAAGAAGCAACAGTAAAGGAGAAGAAGGGGATTTAGGTGAAGAGACTGGGGGAGGATAAGGGATAAACTGAGGAATGATATTGATCTATATGCATGTATGAATACATCACAATAAATTCCACTTTAATGAACAACTATAATGAACCAAATTTAAAATAAATAAATAAATAGAAGCCTGGTGGAGGAGAGAAAGGGGATCAAGGAAAGGAAGGAGGGGAGTGAAAGGAGAAGTACTGGAGATTGAGAATGAGCTATGTACTATATGCATTTATGGTCATGTTAAAATGAACCTCACGATTCAGTTTACCTGTAATGCACTAATAAAACCAAAATGAAAAAGGCTGGAGAAAATAAAATGAATAGTTATATATTTTTAAATTAGTTTTATAGGGGGTTGCTATGAGAAAACTAGCCTATCAAGTTTCCAAGTTTGTTCATTGAGACCTTAAACCATGAGGCCTCAACTCTGTGCCCACTGCCACACCTTGAGTCACGTGCTCATCACCCAGTGCCTGGCTGAGCCACTCTCCTGTCTCCACTCCCAAGCAGCTATTCTGTATCCCTCACACCGAGCAGGCAACTGGATCTCTAGGACATAGAATTTCATGTTCATTTACTGGCTTAATATCTCTAAGGATTCCTTTAACTAAAGGAAGTGGGAAAATCTGGTTCCAATGACATCATCTCCTACCCTCTCACTTTTTTTCCCCCATCTCACTTCTGTTACCTTGGAGAAAAATCTTCTAAATCATCTTAATATTTATCTAAAGTTTTTTTTAAGTATATGATCTTTTTTTTCTAAATGATAACCCTCTGTCTAGAATTGTCTCCTCACTCTTTGTGGACTGAAAACTCGTATCTATCATTGCAAGACAGTTTGTCAATTTCTCTGTGACATAGTTTCTGAGCCCCGAGGTCTCATAGATTCCCGTTTCTATTATAGAACCTTTCAAACTGTTTTAGAATTGTTTCTTTATAAATGGACATTGACTATGAGTTCTTGGGAAGAGGATTCATATTTGTATTTTGCATAATATTAAAAATTATTTTAATTATAGTTATGCAGCTTTTGATATTCCAACATTCCACACGTTATTTGGGAAACAAGAATTTATACATTTTCAGCATCTCTCATTGCCTTCTATTATAATGAGTATTCAACAGAAGATTTCTGAAGGACTCGTAAGAGGAAAATACAATGTAGGTTAGAACTAGCTACAAACTCTGGTTCCATTACATATTCTTTGTGTAACTTTACACAACTTTCATGACTTGTTCAAGGTTTAGGTTTATTATCTGTAAAATGAGAATGATGCCACTTAGATCATTGTGAGGATTAAGTGAAACAATGATTGTAAAGCAGCTGGCTCAGTTCCTGGCATCCAGTAGCTCTTAATAAATTATTTATATTAAAACCATTGCTAAATTAATCACTGCTTTACACTGAGCAAAGATTAGCCTCCATAAACTTTACTTTTTCCTGTCTTTTTAAATAAAAAATGAGAATAAAAATTATAGGACCTTAGTAATTATCAAATTAAATATTACATCTTATAGGACCTTAAAATGATAACAAACCATGTAATTCTTAATAGTAATTATTATACTTCTCAGAACCTTAGGACACTGGGAGGGGGATAAAGATATGCTTGTAAATTTTCAGTGATTGAAGTGGAAACTGTTTTTTATAAGAGTTGGAGAATGTTGTTAGGGTTGATTCTGAGTTACCCAAGGTTAAGAATTGCAGGTGAGATTAACACAGTCAAAAGGTTCCTCTTCATCATGGCTTACATTATAAATCAGTTATTGCATCTTTCTCTGATCCTAGTAACTGTCTCACACAGGTGGAGTTATTAGCTGAGGTTTGCATCAAGTATCCATTGGTACGATCGTAATTAGTCTGGCCTGAACTGACAGGATGATTAAGGGATGCTTCTGTCAAGAAGGGATGTTTCTGCCACTCAAGATTTAAAGGCAACTAGTTCTTAATATCTTGCCTCCATTATTTTGAATAATGGAGTCCAATATACCAAGTAGGACTAAAGCACTTATTTTTCTTTATCAATAATTGTCCAAAACTCCTAAACATTCAGCAATAATGCCAATTATGAAATATGAAATAAATACCTACTTAAAAGCTATATCTCCCCAGAGACCCAAAACAGTTGGTAAAACGAATGATTCTTTCTCCATGATGGCTTTGTAACCACTGTGGCTACATCATTTCTCTCTATCCTTATTAAATGTATAGTGTATTCTATTTGATTTCTCCCTTAACTAAATGTCTTACTGTATAGTTGGACCTGCTCCAGCTGTGCAGTCAGCTGTGGATTTACTAGCCAAAACAACTTGAAAACAATAAGCCCAGGTTTCTTTATTTGTGAAATGAAGATAATAATAATGTAGCCCTGCCGCCTATCCCCAAATCTCACATTGTACAAATGATATACTGGGTGCGAACATAATTTGCAACATGAAAATAATTTTTCAGCTATTACCTGTTAGTACTTCATTTAAAAAAAAAAAAAACCCTCAGCTCTTGTTGTCTGGTTTTGTGCACTCTGTCTAAAACCCCTATTTCATCCCACAGCCGTGATCACCTTGGGAAATGACGGTTCTGAGATCCATGTTTGCATCTCATCTCTCCTCATGAGCTGGACACCCATACATCATGTTGGACAACTTAAAATTTATCATATGTTGGGTCCTCAATTTCTCTCCATATGTGTGTTCTTTTTTCTTTCTCTACTTCAATGAGTGGTACTCTCAAACTGCATGGTTACCTTCATCATGAGTCAAGTGTTCCCCATTTCTCCTTCATTCTTACTTCATGCACCAAGTCTGGTCCTACACCTCTCTAATCTGACTGCTCTTTCAGACGCAGGTTACTCCATCAGCCTCCTCACTGGATTCTCTAGCTCCCAACACAGATTCTGTAGGACTTGGGTCTTGGGCGCAGGTTCCAGACTAATGGGAGTTGAGTGAGACAGTCCCCACTGAAACATTTGAAGGGCACTCATTGACAGAGCAGTGCTAGTCCCAATTCTACATCTGCATGAATTTTGGGGTGCATTCCTCCTTAGACAATGTACCTTAGGTCACTCACCTGCCAAGTCCCCAAGTGAGGCTGATGCTGCTGGTTCTAGGACCACATGTAGAGAAGCAAATCCTGGTCAATACTTATCTATCTATCATCAACTCTCAGGATTTCTTGCCCAGATTCTACCTAAATTATTAATATACCTGTTTTCTTCTACATCACCATTTACACCTTCTTCTTTAGTGGGTTTTTGTTGTTGTTGTTGTTGTTTGTTGGTTGGTTGGTTGGTACTAATGATTGAACACAGGGCACTTTTTCCTGAACCATGAACCATGACCACATCCCTGGTCCCCGGCCTTTTTTTTTTTTTTTTTTTTTTTTTAAATACAGGGTCTCACTAAGTTGCTTAGGGAATTCCTAGATTGCTGAGGCTGGTCTTGAACTTATAATCCTCCTGTCTCAGCCTCCCTCTGGGATTGTAAGTGTGCACCACCATGTCCCTCAGTATTTGTCTTTTATCTGTTCTCTTCCATTTTGTAGGCTGTCTCTGTTGGTCATGTCTCTGGGATTACAGGATGATGGCACTGTACTAGGAGCTCTTCTTTACCATTGATCCATTGACAATATAACATTCTGTTAGTTATATTTACAGATAAGAATTATGGGTTAAAAAAGGCTCATTTATTATTTCAAGCCAATCAACAACCACATTGTTTGGCACAGAAGGAAAATTCAAAATATATTTGATAAATATGAAAAAAAAAGCTGAACATTACATTTTCCATTTGTGTTCTCTATTTAAAACCCTTTAATGATATCTTCAACATCTCTTGTAATACTCACTTGTGTTTATACTCAATAAATATGACTTCATATTAATAGAAAACATACAATAGTTTGTTTTTATTGAAATCACTCATAGAACAATTACCAATCATGTTGCTTCTAGGTTCTATGAATTCAGTGGTCAACAACAATAAAATCCTTACTTTGAAAATATTTGCAGTGAAGGCATTTTTAAATATTAAACTATAGATAGATACATAGATATAGAGATGTTTTAATGTATATCCATCCATACATGTATATATACATATACACTATTTAATTATCCATAGATATTTTGCTAGCTCTGTGACCGTTGGTAAATTACTTTACCTTCCCAAATGTCTTATTTTTAATCTGCAAAGTGATCATAGCCCTCACTGTTCTCCAAGCCATTGTGTGAATTAAATGACCTTAGCTCTCCCAGGCTGGAGACCTCACTGTTGGTTGAATTTGAGGGTCTTGCCAAAGGCGTTTCTACACAGCTCTTTCTAGTCTATGGCGGACTCCTCCCTGTCACTAAGGCACTTTGCCAAATTAGCATATATGAGTGTCTTTGGATTCAAGGCTCTAAAGGTAACTCTGAGAAGAAGGGAGCCATGTAGGAGGCTGAGAGGAGCAGGCACAAGTTCTTGAGCAGCACTGGGTCAGAGGAAAGGCAGGCGCCCTCTCGCAATCTAATGCATATGAACAGGGGAGAGATGCGAGGGCAACTGGGATCTGTTTTCAGTGTTAATTAACCTTTCTCACCCTTACATGGCAGCAGACAGTAGCAGTTCTCTTACTCCCAAGAAGGGGACCTAATTAGAACAGATGGAGAAAATACAGACAAAAAGAAATCGAGCATTTATTCAGCTCCAGGGATGGCTAATGCCCAGAGATTGGGCTTGGTAGAAGTGGGAAGTGGGATTTATTGCTTGTTGTTTTGGGTCTCTTAATCCAGGTGTTCCTCTCCAGTCCCTAAATTAAGCCAGATGTTAAGAAGAGGTAAAAAGAAAATGGAGAGACTGTCTAGAATCAAACCTTCTCTTATCTATGTCTTTCTGAAAGCTCACAGCTTTGGGAATATCGAGGATGCTTTCAATGAATGTATACATAACTTCTCCCAGTAAAACTAAAAAGCCCCCAAACCAACGAGAACATGAAAAGGCCACAAAAGTCTTGAAAGTCAGAGCAAGAAGAGCCTTAGAATCATAGAGAATTGTCAACTGACCTTAAATATGGAGAGATTAAAAGACAAGACTAAAACTACTCATAGTTGACCAATGAAAGAACTGGAACTAGAACCCAAATTGGTGCTTATTTATTATATCATACTGATTTCATCAGACATCAGCACTACTTTCCAATTGTTCAATTAAGAAAGAAGGAAAGAGCCAAGCCTGGTGATGCATGCCTGTTATCCCAGCGACTCGGGAGGCTGAAGAAGGAGGATTGCAAGTTCAAGGCCAGTCTCAGAAACTTATTAAGACCTTGTCTCAAAATTAAAATTAAAAAGGGCTAGGGTTTGGCTCAATGGTTAAGCCCATCTGGATTCAATCCCTCATACAAAAAGAAGAAGAAAAAGAAGAGGAGGAGGAGGAGGAGAAATGGTAGAACCTGAATCAAGTACAAACATGGCTAAGGGAATAGTGTTGGTAATTTAACCCCAATACCCCAAACATATAAACTACATATTGAAGCAGCTATATGGCTATCAGTCTGTACATAGGCCAGGCGGAGATAATGTTGGGCAGCCAGCACACACTGGGCAAAGGCTCCTGCAGAGAGATGATTTAGACCACAGTCCCAACAGCAGTTAAGCACCTAAATGAGTTTTGGGTTTTTTGTTTGTTTTGTGCTTTTCAGGGAGAACTTTCTCTGATAAGCCTGACAACTATCCTTATGATCATCTTCAATATTATAAAATGTCCAGAGAGCTTCTATTTTTATGGATAGTTTCTCTATAAAAGCAAATGACCTTACCTTCTTTTCTATGCTTAGTCCTAATATATTGGGTTTCTCTGTGAGTCAGTGGAACATGTATGGTGCTGTTTTCTGAGAAACCCCTTCAACTGAACACTGTCCCTTTCCACAGAACAGGAGAAGAGGATGTGTGTGCGTCCATGTTTCCACTCCACTGGCCGAACGTCATGAGTAGTTGACTAGAGTCAGGCCAATCTGAAGTTCTTCCAGGATTGTTTTTAACTCTAAGACATCAAGTTTTCCTTCTAAGACAGAGACCATAAGATAATGTCTGGATATCCATGGCCATGCTTTCTGTCACAAGGAGGAAATTAGCCTACAAGGCAGAAAAAAATAAACCAGGAGTGAGAGGTCATCTGACATTCCTGATGGAACATGCACCACTGGTCCCTGCCTTTCTGGGGCTTCTCTGCATCCTTTTGTTCCCAACTGTTTTGTTGTTTCAAATGTGTGGACTCTGAACAGCACTGACATTCTGTAGGCTAGTTGATAAGTTTTCTGTCTCCTCCATCTGAAAGAAACCTGGTTAAGATAGAAATGAGAACTATGTAAAAATAATTTAAATAGTTCCATTTGCATACCAATTTATTTAAAATCATATATAATTATATACGTGTCATTTGCACATGTCTCTGAGAAGCTGACATCATTATCCCATTTTACAAAGGTAAAAGAAAGCTGAGAGGAATTATCCTTTCAAGGTTGCATGGCCAGGGAACATCAATTTTTTAGGTGCATGCCTAAGCCTGTCTTTGTCTTTCCAGGGAAGCATCAAGTTTCAACTCAGGGAGCTCAAAGTTCACTGGAAGTCCAGAAAATATAAATAAATGAAACGCAGAAAAGACTCAAGAAAGCAAGTGGATACGGATCAACTGCAAAGAATCAAGGAAACCATTTTATAAACGAAGTTTATATATTAAAACATGATAAAATAATATTTCGATTTATGAAATCAACATATACAAAATCAAAAAAAGTGAAAGACAAAAATGTGGCAAAAATCTAGTATCCATGGGAGAGTAAAGTGGAAACAAAAACAGAAAAAAAAATGTATTTAGGAGCCATGTTATTAGGATTCTTAAAATTTGTGATGAATTTGGATTCTATTGCTTAGTCCTGGAAGCACAATGGAAGGTTTTGAGAAGGGAAACCCGTTCTTCATACTGTGTGAGGTAGGTTTGAAATGGAAGTGGAGGCATGTGGTAGAAAATAGAGTAACAACCGTCATTCATCCAGAACTTTCTTTTACATACCAGAACAGAGGGGGATAGTTTGTCTCTAGACTAGGAGTTCCACTTGTATAGCCCTCTCTTTGTGTTTTAGTTATTTGTTTAAGTGATTGGCATATCCCTGATTCTTGAGCCATTCACCTTATTTAAGACAGAGTCTGAGGCCACACTCCAATTCCACCTGCTACAGGCCTTTACCATGTGATTTGCAGAGTGAACCTCAAGACCGCTGTGGGTCCACCCCTATGATATTTGTGCTTCAATTCCATTTTCTGCTTAGTTCCTCCAGTTCCTTTGTAGTCTTCCCATGTGCTGTGCTTTTCTTTTTAGTTTTCTCTTAATTTCTCTCAAGGAATACATAAGAAATTTTCTGTTCAAAATAGGTTCACAAACTTCACGCTTACATATTGAGATTATCATTATGCCTGCTTTCTTAAATGTTACTAATATAGAATAATTCTCTCTCTCTCTCTCTCTCTCTCTCTCTCTCTCTCTCTGTGTGTGTGTGTGTGTGTGTGTGTGTGTGTGTGTGTTTTGAAACAAAATTGGAGAACATTCAAAAATACTTTTTACCTAGATCCTAGGTGTTAAAAGTAGTGGGAAAATTTGAGAGAAAAACATTTTGATTCTCTTACCTAAAAGCTTTCCTTACTACTTGAATGGACATGGTCCCCCTTTTTTTATGCTTTTATGGTGTCATATAAATTTTCGTATTTTGTGACAGTTTCTTTTACATGGACACTCATCCAGTTACACAGTAAAAAGTCAGTTGTTGTGTTTCATTTTTATTTTTTATGTTTTGAGATGAGGTCTGGCTATAGACTCTGGAGCACAAGTAATTCCCCTGTCTCCGCCTCTTAAGTGGCTGAGATTCGAAGCATGCATGACCACACACAGAGGGGTGCTATGTTTTATTGAATTAGACTCCTTTCTATCAGGGCTGCTTATGTCATATCAATTCTCTAATCTCTGCAGACTCCTAGGTGTGAGACCCAGTTGCCTTGTCTATGTTATCTGCCAGCACACCTCTGGTTACAGCAGTATTATCCTGGGGTAAAATGCTGACTCCACTGGAACAGTCAGTTTTTATCTTCCGGAAAATTGTAATCTCTAGAGGAGAGATAGATGATTCATGTTGCAGGTGGTATAGGAAGAAAATGATACCCTTTTATCTCGGGCCCCCAATTTACTGGCTCCCTATCTCTCCAGAGTCTTAGTTATTCAATAGTTCAGAATTAGTGAGATTTTCCCAAATTCCCATTTTTGAAACTTGCCTATCTTGGCTTCATGATACTATAATCAAAAAACTCACATCTACTGTTCTTTAGCATTGTCTTTTCCATTACACAGATCTCAGATACTTAGCATAGTGAGTGTTCATGGTATAAGTTAAATAAATAATCTCAAAAGCATTGACACAAGTTTGGATTTTCATCGAGGGCTCAAACACTAGAATGGAAAGACAAACAGGAACCAAATATTTTACCAACCCACAGCTTTCCCTAGGATTGATCACTTTCTGAAACTATCCTTGTCAGAGTATTTTAAATAAAGAGACTGTCCTGTGATCTTCTAGGTTGTTTCCAGACTCTGAAACTCCTGTTTTATATTCTTCTGTTAAAAAAAATGCAAGCTTGAAATGTTTGTTTTTTTTTTTGAGTGACAAAATTTTGTTGATCATTTATCTTAATGTTTACCTCCATATGTGCAGGTCTCTGTATACTACATGAGAGCTAATTATTGATAAGTTCTGTATGTGGTAGAGGCTGGGCTGGGATTGAATCCAGGTCTTATGGGTTCAAGCTCACTGTACTTTTCATCACCCCAGGCTCTGTCTCTGCTCCACTGCCACATGTGGAAACATCTGTCCCACAGTCTATCCAGATTGCCTTCATTAGTCATTTAACACACACAAAATTCTTTCCAGTGAAGCAGTCTTTACCAGTTAGGCTTAAGTCATCATTACTGTTTTAGACAACACATGGGATTGATTGAAAATCTTGGCAAGGAAAAGCAAAATTGGCTTGAAGTGGTCAAAAACGATTTTCTGTGAAAAGGAGGGTACCCTGCTATTCCTCTAGCAGACTCCCTGCACAGGAAATTGCAGTTTTTTTCAGAACTTGGTGCATTAATGTTTGATCCTGAATGACATAAAGTGATGGCACTAGAGTGAGAAAATGTTGAATCTGCCCTGGATTTTGCGATACCTTCCCTTAGATGACTTCCAGTGACTCCAGGTCTCTGAATTTCGGTTACTTCCAGTTTTCATGCAACAAAACTTAGCTCAGTGGCTTTCCAGGTATGTTCTGGGAAGACAGGTTCCATAGCAGGGTCTCAGGAGCCACCTGCAATAGCAGGTGATAGACTGAAGAGAGGGTGCTGCATAAAAGAGCATCAAGCATCCTCCTCTCCCACTTCAATCAAAGGAACTCTAGTTGGGCTTTCAGAACACTGGATTTTCTCATGGGATTTATTTAGGAGCAAAAATAACAGCTTTTAAGCACCTCATTTCCTAAAGTTCTAAGAGTGGGTATCTCTTTTTCACTCCCTGTCTTCAAATAGTATCCTAAATGGGAACATCAGATAAATTGCACATACACTCAACACGCCGTCTCCAGCAAGAGTTTTGAACAAAACATGTTTTTTTTTTTCTTTCGGAAAAACAAATGGATTCATGCATCTCCAATAACTGATTGAATCTTGCCACTCTGATTCCTCTCTGTTTATCAGCTCAAAATTAACATCTGCAAACCTAAACCCAACTTCTTTCTCTGAAAAACAAACTTCTCAAAAGATTAGCTCCAGGCTCTATAAGAGAGACAGTTGAAATACCCTTCTCTGTTACCCAGCATCAAAACCCTCTCTCTCCTCTTCAAGTATGATATATACTTATTTGGCTAGCCAGGCAGATGCTTTTAAAATTTCATACACAGTCGTCTTGAGAGATGCATCTTATTGGGTATTGAGGTTACAAATTAAACTCCCAAATATCTGCCACAATGTACCACCATGGTGAAGTGGTTCTCTACATTTTTTACTCCTCCACACAACCAAATTCTCATTAATTTTTTACAAAATACAGCTCCTAATACCCACACAACTATGGAAGCTCAGAACCCTATATCTCTCCATCACCTTTCCTACCCTATATATCTACATTTTTTAATGGAAAGTCATCATTTTTAATCCTGACAATTCACCTTGGAATACTGATTCCTCTATTGTACCAGTTGTGAGAAAGTCCAGTGGTTTGTTTTCAGAACATATTATCTAGCCTTAAATGTAAAATTGGGATGTAAGAAAGGCAGCAGGAGGAGAAACAGAGCAGAATGAAGAGAGGGTGCTGCATAAAAAGAGCGTCAAGTTACACAAGACCACCGTAGGCCATGGGTGTGGCAGATCCAAAGTCCACACACCTGAACAGCTCCTTGACAAATGAGGTATTGGAAAGGATCAGCCTAATCAACAGAGATAGAAATCTCCCTGTTGAAAAATGATAACTTCAGAAATAAGAGCTGCATATATACTAGAATATATGCACCCCAAGAAAGCTTTCCCACTACAGGAGAGCAAAAGGAGGTGGGATCAACTAAAGCTATACTTCTTCAAATAACACAACAGGAGGCAGAAAAATCTAGGCAATGTTTGGGAAGAATGTACACCCCATAGCACTCTTCCCATGAAGAACTGGGTATGGAACCTTGTGTTCTAGGGGATAAAATGCTGTTTGTATCCAGTCTCAGTGAGCTTGCTTGCCAGATGATGATGATGATGATGATGATGATGATGATGATGATTTTAGTAGCACACTCTTATGTAGAGGCAAAGGTTTCTTTGCTGATCTAATTTGGAATACCTGTGTTATTTCTATTGGAGTGCCATATTTCTAACAGATGCAGAGAGGACATAATAACATGAATAAGGAATTATATGAGAAACAAATTAAATTCCATGTAAAGTCAGAAGGCTTCAGGATATATCCTCTAGTGTAAGAAGTCACCCCCCATATTGGTCCATGTCATGGTGTTGCTGATTCTATCCAAATGACAGGTGGAAAAGTCAATACTCTTTGAAGCAGTTTCAGTATTTTCCCACATTTCTGTTATAGTGTCAAAATAGAATGAATCTCTCAGAGTGTCCTCCTTTATTGTGAAGATTTAGCTAGTGCTTTGTTTATATACTTATCACTTCTATATTGTCCCTTCTGAATGCACCATCTCTTTTCTACTTTAGACCCATATTTTTTATTTGAAAGAATGGTACAAATTAAAGAATATAATTGGATGTTTTGGTACAACTTAGAGTAAAGATGAAGGTAACTCCAATATGGATGCACTGCCTTGGTGACCAGGGAAGTCACTTCCATGGCTATGGGGAAGTCACCTAAGACTTAGTTTTCATTCTCACTGTCTCCCAGGTTGTGCTTGTTAAAGAGAAACTCTGCCATGCCAGATTCTGTGGCTCTCATCTTGCACACCTTGGTTACAACATCACCCAATTTTTTGATGGATTTCACTGCTCATTCAGGTAATGAGTCTCAATGAAGTCACACAAGTGGGGGTCATTTTTCAGTGGCCAGTTTGTGCAGTCCCAGAAGTGACTGGCTCACACTTTTCCCCCAGTGTAAAGCATATTCTATTGTGGTTAGCCCACTTTCCCAGTCATCACGGTCTGGTTTCTTGATATCCTGAAGGAAGATTCAGCCACCTCGTGGTTCTGCAGCTTCCTGAGTTTCTTGGTATATTCCGTCTCCTGGTGAGATTGGTGAAGACAGTATTTGGAAAGGTTCTTCAAAGCCATATCATCCCGGTCAAAGTTGTAAGACATGGAGAGGCAGACATAGGAGGCTCAGAGCGCAAGGTTGCTCTGGCAGTTGATGGCAGCCTCAGAGTCCTGGTTCTGGAGCACCTGCGAGGGGGATATGGTCCTCATGGAGGGTGGCGCTGGAGCAGCAGCAGCAGCCTTGGGATGGTCCAAGCAAAGGGCTGCTGACTTTTGAGCAGTCGGCAGGAGTGGGAGTCCAGCACAGGTTCCGTCCAAGCACTGTTGAAGCAGGAAAACCATGGTGACTCTTGGTGAAGAACGTCTTCGGACCCATATTTTTATCTGCCCATCACAAGTACTGTGTTAAATGAAGTTCTGTGTGTTTTCTTGCTTCCCTTTATTATCTTCAACAATTTTTGTGTTTCATAAAACCCACACACTAGATTCCTGGGAATCATCAGTGAGTCCTGCTTTTGGTCAGGGTTTAAGGCAGGAAAACAGAATCTATATCAGGTAATTTTAAGGGAAATATTTAATATAAGGGACCTATTATGCAGATGTTGGAGGGAAAGGGAAAACTTGCTTAAAGGCTTCACTAATCATTGGAAGAACAAAGAAAAGGTTGAAGAAGTTGTTATGACATACAGCATCAGAGAGGATGTTTCACAGACTTGGGGACTCTGACCACTGAGAAGACAACCCCGGCCAGCTCCCCCTGTTGCCTCTGAGAAGGATCAATATAAATGTTAAAGGAAGCTGGGCTCTAGAACTAATGATGCTGCCAGAGTAAAATTCTATCTCGGGTCAATTCTGGCAAGAAGAGCATCAAACTAATAAGGAACAAGTCTTTTCTGCTCACCTTCTGCCTTTTCCTAGTGGTCCTTAGTGGCAGAACCAGGAAACCAGGAGCGAGAAAATGTGTATTTCATATCAAAACCCAAGACTGGAACTCAGGGAAGGTAACCTTCACATCAAAAAGATCACAATGTCCTATAAATTATCTCTTTGACTTGTTGGTAAACGTTCTCACCTTCTCATTTCTTGTTGCCACACCCTGGGGCAGGCAATCACCACCCACCACAAGTTCAACTCTCCACATAGGCTTCAGAATTGTGTCTCTTTTTCTTCCTTCCCTCCTATCCATCACACTTACACTGGTTGTTTTTCTAACAACCAACTGTGATCTCCTATGGTTCCTTTACTGTATTAAAACATATGCTCTGAGGAACCTGAAATAGTCTTCTCTCCATCTCTGTTCAGAGAATGCTTCTGAAAAAGTTTATCACATATGCAAAGAAAAATGATTTTTCCCCCATAAAGCATGGTCACATTCTGTATTCTGGGGTTCAGTGTTCACTGAGCATTTACTGTGTGATGGATATAAAAAATCGTATTTTGTTTTGTGAGTCCACTGCTTTTACTAACATTTATTTTTCATGGAGTGGTTCTATGTTTTGCTTTCATTCTTGTTTTAGTATCTTGCTTTTTTAATTTTTTTTTTACTTTCTGTAAAGTTCTGCAGAGAACTTGGCATATGATAGATACTACAAGCTACTTGCTGGATGAATGGATGACAGATATGTGTATTTAATAAAATAGACTTTTTACTTGTTCTGCTGGATTTGTGCATTGTCCACACAGAACTCTCCAGTAGCTCTGGATCAATACTATTTAAGATGAGGTCCTGAAACCCATGTGTACCTGGTATCAGGACAATTGACAAAGAGTAAGGCACAGACAATACTGATTCCAAATCTTAGCTTGAGTTACGCTGAAGCCAATGAATTTGGGAAGAAAATTGAAGTTAAAGGAAGCGGGTGATCCACCAGAGTAGCTCACCCTTGGTACCCTTCTCCTTTCTTCTGAGAAACTGAAATTAGTTGCTCCCTCACTGTAACCCCTGCCTCCTCTCCATTTCCACCTCCTCATTTTCAAACGCTGCTGTTTTGGAGAAACATAGTGCAGTTCCAGCTGCAGGCACTAAATCATTGCTGTTCTTTGGACGTGTGCTGCAGAAGGGAGCCCTGTGATGAATGGGGCTGTCCATATTTACATTGGGTGCGCAACAGCTGTGGGGATCGTCCTGTGCAATGAGTATTCTGGGCAAACTTGGCATGTCCCCACCCCACCACTCCCTCCCCAACCTTCTCCTTGCCCAGTGACAGTGACTGATTGGCCACTTCTAAGGAGAACTGCCCTTTGGAACAAAGGAATCACAAAGTCCCCTCTTGTTGAAGTGTGCATGCACACACACAATTCTCATAACAGACACACTTCACACACACACACACACACACACACACACACACACACACCCTCTCTATCAATCTGTTAGTGCCACATTCTTTTTGGCAATTTCATATTTCTTTCGAGAACCTTACCAAACGACAAAAACTGCTGCTCAAGTGTAGTCAGGGAGTAGAGGAAGAGCAACCTGTCTTCGAAAAAAGAATCTCTTATGGGCTTGTAGGGACATAACACTTTGACATGATGCATACTGCCTCATCCCCAAACTTATTGCCCGAGGCAAGTTGTGTCAAATACAGGTCATGCTAAAGCCCCATGTAACCAGGGTTTTCTGCCTGTAGGCAATCCACCTTCCTGACTGTGTTAACTTGAATTCTGGTGCTAAAGAATAAACAGAGAAAGTGGAAAGAAGAATATGGATAGTAAAGATGCATCCAATTTATATAGTTTTACAGAATCATTACCATACCCATTTACATTTCAACAATTAGCTGTAGGATAGGTGTGTGTTTGTGTGTATGTGCTTGTGTGTGTGTATGTGTGTGTAATACATGTATGTGGATATGTGCATAGGAGACAGGCAAATACAGAAACCCAGATACAAAAAGGAGGTTATTTATTTAATATGAGGAAGGTTGGGCAAATTGGACTAATTTCATTAGCTAGAATATTTTAGACACAGAATGTAATCTGGACTTCAGGATTTTAATTTTATACTATACACTGGCAATCTTACCGTTTCTCATATAAACTGAATCTGATAAATATCGCCATTTTATCATATATCTTTCTTAGATCTCTTTTGGATCCAGGAGTTCTTACGAGTTCTGAGGGGAGGACATCAGACATAGAGACAGATCATCATATTTATAATGATCCTGTAGGTGAGCCACATGCTTTACCCCACCCTATTTTCTGTCTCAGTGGAAACCAAAGAATCTTTCCTACGACAAGACAATTCCGAGTTTTCAGATGACTCATTAGGAATTTTAAAATTTCTTTTTAGAGCGCATAATTACATTGCTATTCTTAGTTTTCTCCTACATCTGTTTCAACCTGTTCAGGGACACTTTCTGTGATATGAGGCTACAGAGTCTATTACAACTGTTTCTAAACTCAAAAAAATCAGATCCAATTTTATAACATCTGGAAGAAAACATACTTTGTACATTATCAAACATTATAAAATGATAAAAAGATGGCAGAGTTATTAAACTTATTCTAAAAGCAACACTTTCCTTTCTGTCTACCTAGCCACCACCACCACCAAGAAATCCTTTGTGACTTGTGCCAGGACTCTGAGCCATGTCCACACACTAGATGCACTCTGGCTGCAAAACTCCTGGCATTGAGCCCTAGTCAGTCACTGAAGAACAAGGCAAAGTAAGGATGGTCAAGGGCTCAGGGGCCAGGTTTATTTCCCTGTGAACTTCAGCAAGTTTCCTAACTCAGAAAACCTTACTTTCATTCGTGCAAAAGATTACTAATTTATCTGTATAGAATTATTATAAGGGCTGCATGATATAATAAATGTAAAGAAATTTATACTGGGTATTCATTTGATAGATTACTTTTTCTTTTGCTTGTATGTTAGGATTTGTGAGGCAAGACCCTAGGCACTATGATTAAGAATCCAAAACACGAAACAAAACCAGCAAACAAGAGTGACAAGAGATTCATCTATCCAATAGTTTTAGGAAAAGTTGGGTAAGATGGGGTTTTTCATGGCAAGACATATTTTATACTTTCATATCATTAATGTCAAAGAAATATGTTATACACATCATCTTCCAACCCTACATGATTGTGAAACTCACATTTATTGGTTGTCATTAGAATGACAGTGCATTCTAAAATTTCTATACTGGTAGGCATTTTCAGTATCTGTTCTAATTTATTTATTATGGTGACCACCAGCCATATTTGGCCATGGAATCTTTGAAAAATGGCTAGTGCAACAAATAAGCTATCTTACAATTTACTCAAATTAATTTCTAATTTAAGCTTTAACAGCCACATGTGGCTTGTGTCTATCATAGTAGAAAATTCAGACCTAGATGCAAGTGTCTCAGGAAACACTTTGGAAAATGCATCTGTAGTACCAACAGCTGGTCAAACAGTCGGAAATTGGCAAGGCCAGAAGGGGCAGGGTGGAGCAGGCAGGAGAGCTGTTGGCTTTACTCCGGGAAGAAAAAGCCATGAATAACAGCTACTAACCAGGTGGATTCTATGAGAAGTTAATGAGGCTCAAGTCTCAGAGCTACTCTCTTGCATCAGTCCATCCAAGGTCCCAGGAGTTTTACACCTGGTCATGTATTTAATTGTTAAAATATCAAAAGTAAAATGTTTTAGCAATAATTGATTAAAACAGCTGTTTACACTCTGATTTCCCTTATGCAATATATCCACTTATGTTGAGGGGTACAAGGATCTGAATGTCTGGCTTCTTCCCCGAAATCATGCGCTGAAATCCTAATCCTGAGGTGGTGGTATTTGGAGGTGGGATTTCAGGGAGATGACTAGGTCCTGAGAGAGGAGTCCTCATGAATGGGATTATGCCCTCATAAAAGAGGCTCTGCATCTTCCACAGTGTGAGACCTCAGCTAGAAGGGGCTCAAAGTCAGGAATGGGCCCTCATTTGATATCTATTCACTGACAGCTTGATCTTAGTCTTATTAGCCTCCAGAACTAGGAAATAATGTCCCTTATTGGCAAACCTCTCCGTTTATGATATTTTTTTTTTTTGCTGTAGCAGGCCAAAAAAGGCTGAGTCAGATAGTAATGCGTGGAATGAACACTTTTAGTTCTGAATAAAGAGAAGGTGAGGCAATGACACAGTGTTTGGGTTGAAGTAAACTATATTTACATGATTCAGATTCTCTTTGGTAAATATTTAAGTTGTTTCTGGTCCAGTCTAGGAACGACTTTCAGCAATGCTTTTTAATATTGTAAACTCAAAAAGGATGTAAGATTATTTTCTAAGGAAAATCTAAAATGTGTTTCAATTTTATCCCTCATATTTGAAACAATGTTTCTAAAGACTTGCACAAGTTTGGTCAAAATCTTAAAATTTACATGACATTACAATAATTAATGAAGCCCAAAAGAACTTCTTTCCACTATCTTTCAATGCAAACAAATTTCAAGTAACATTATTAGAGAAAAGATCAAATTACATTTTATTCTCTCTTTAGAGGATATTAAACAACTTTGTCATAGAAAGACATGATCAAATGAAGGCAAAAAAAAACAACTAAAGAAAATTATTACACAGATATTTCAGAAAGTTAATTTGTAAATGAGATTTACATTGTTTAATGGATTTGGGAACTATAAAAATTTGAATTGACTATGAATGTTTTCCTTCTCTAATATTATTTTTAATTCTGTATTTTTAATTTTGTGTTCTTGTTTTGAAATAGGCCCGTAAAATTCTATAATTTGGAGCTCATAGCAAACAGGTGCCATCTTTAAAAATTCTTGAGTTGGGCAGAACAAGAATCTGGCTGGGTAAGATCACCAGCAATCACATCCTGCCAGACAGCAGTATGAACAGATAGTCACTCACAAAAGTTTAACTTTATAAGTGCTAAGGAAGCCAATTGAGAACCTTAGTGCTTGATTTTAGCAAGATAAAAAGAAAGGCTGCATTTAAAAGACAGGAAAAAAAGAGTTGCAGACATCAGCCCTTCTCCACCTATAAGGGCCTGGAGAGAGACACCTCTCACTTTTGGAGGAGGAGGACACTAAGTTCACACTTCAAACCTGGTACCAAAACCCTCATGGTGAATCTGTGCATGTGCTTGACAGAGCTCCACACCCTTACTTTCAGGCCAAGATCTGAACACCGAGGTGCTAGAACTATGTTTCCCAGGCAGCAAAGACACTGCTCCAAACCAGGTCCCCCAATACCAGGTGACAGAGCAGGAAGCAAGACTCCACTCACTGGAAAACAGGAAAAGAAATGTAGCATACAACTTTGGCTTGGAACTCAGTTTTGAGCTAGCCACAATGAGACCCATCTCCAGGTGGAAAAAAGTCCCCATATCAAGGCCAGAGCTCATAGACATAGCTTCTAGACCTTCTCAGGCACCACACTGAAACCTGCATTCAGGTAGGGAGCTCAAGTTTTGGCCCACATCATTGCCATCCTTGGAGTGGGCCTGGGGTACCCCTGAAGACTTTGCAGGTCCCAGTAGCTGTGAGAATCAGGTACGACCCAACTTATCAAAGGACTATTTTCATAAGTCACTCCCCTAACCTTGGGCAGCACAACCATCCCCAGGTTGGTCCTCACAGATAACATCTCTAGAACTAATCCAGCACCAGGCAAATACCTGCATGTCCTGAAAGGGCAGACTCAGGTTTTGGCCTGTATCACTGCCAGTTGCATTGTGTTCCTTGATTCACCTCTGAGACTGGCAGGTCCCTGAGCTGTGATACTCAGGAGTGATCCAGCTTAGTTTGCATGAGCCTTAGTGGCCAAGGGACTGACTTCATCCACACAAGCTCAATCTTAGACAACATAGTATGAAGTGAGATTTCATTCACTGGACAGATCCTAATGATTTCACTCCAGATTTCATTCCAGGCCAGTACCCATGGGCAGAGCCTCTGGAATGGCCCCTGGTGCCAGGAGAAGACAGGTAGCTGGAGTCTGACAGTCTTCTAATCTGGCTAGCATCACTTGCAGTTGGCTGTAGCTGTCTTGGGCCACAAGTCCTTCCCATAGCAGTGTGTGCCTTAGTACCACGTGAGTGTTACACTGGTTTGGGGGAGGCTATGAACTCAGATTATGACAGACTTGTGGCACCTGTGATCAAAAGATGGCATAAGCTAATCCCTGTATGGTGACTCAAAGCAGAGTTAGCAAACTCCCACTGTCTGGCCACTGGCAAGTGAATGGTGTCTAGGAGTGTGGACCTTCCCCAGCACCAGGGACAGACTTAGGAGGACTGACTACCCATTTCAGAGACTCCCTCAGTTCTTGCTGAATATCATCTTATTTTTAATGTTCTCATCACAAATAAATGATAAATGCTTAGAACCTAAATATGTTTAACCTGGGTTAAACGTTACACAATGTAAACTTTTATTGAAACACATAGTACCTTATTATTAAACACAATTTTTATTATAATTGTACAGATTAATGGGATTCGCTGTGATATTTTCTTACATGCACACATTGTGTATTGATCCTATACATCCACCCTTCTACTCTCTTATTTGTATCAGTTTAAATAAATTTTATTTAAATTTTAAATAATTATGTCATCCTTCAGCCAATACTAAGAAGGTAAGGTAGATTATTGCAGTGAATCTAGTCTTCCTACTGGTCCATGGAGAAAATTTTATCATTTTAATCTATAAATTCTGGAAGTGAGTTTGGATTTTGCCTAAGTTTACAGAATTCATATGTAGAAAGACTGAAACTCAAACCTGAGAAGACACCACTCTGGCTAGGAGTTGGAAGGTAGCAGTAAGCTGTTGGTCCTGTTGGAACCACTGGCCATGGGACACAAATCTAAGCAGTAACATATTTGTAAAGTGATAAGGTCTGGCACAGTGTTGCATGCCTCTATTCCCAGCAGCTTGGGAGGCTGAGGCAAGAGGATCGCGAGTTCAAAGCCAGCCTCAGCAACAACAAGGCACTAAGCAACTCAGTGAGACCCTGTATCTAAATAAAAATACAAAAGATGACTGGGAATGTGGCTCAGTGTTTGAGTGCCCCTGAGTTCAATCCCTAGTTCAAAAGAATAAAAAGAAAAGAAAGAAAGAAAAAATAAGTGATCAGAAGTGTGTGGAAGGTAAAGGGTGTAGAAGAATGAATTTCCAGAGACAAGAAAGCACTCCCCGTGTGAGGAGAATTGCTACTCTCTTCCCTGAGGGTGTTTTCTGAGCTGCCTCACTGGACAAAAAAAAAAAAAAAAAAAAAAAAGGCTTGCAGAAGGCAGACAGATTCTTCCCAGGAAAAGAAAACCAGTGGAAGTTTTCATAACCACATGGGCTAGTGTGATGAAATCAAACCTGGGGGTGCCACAAATTTTAGATGGATTGTCCCCAGGAGATCTGAAGCGTTATGCAGGACCATAGTAAAGTGGGGTGCAGCTGAAAAAATACAGTAAAATTACATGGGATCTTTCAGTACCTACAGGACAAAAGAGCATTTGCTATTTTTCTCTTATTGCCTGTTCCAATGCCTATGTTGTCTTCCATTGTGTAACAACAAACAATTTGCTTTTCACCTCTGAGCATTAATTCTGTTTCTGGCAATCTCAAATGGTGTCACTGTGAACTTTCAAGTGTGTGTCTTTCGGATGATCCATGGCTTCATCTGTGCTGGGGATGTATCCAGGCCTGGGATTGCCAGGTTGAGGGAATATGAAGTCATTCTACTAAACAGGAGGGACTGATTTTTTTTAAAAAAATGATTATCAAATTTACTAGAGGCACAGCTGAGTTACAACTACTATACACATTTCCATGTATCTAAATCTATATTCATTTCTCTTTGTATATCTACGAAAAGATGAAGAGAAAGAGGGAGTTCATATGGAGATAAGAAAACAGAAGAGAAAAAGACAAAGAGACCGGAGAAAAGAGAAATGCAAAGAAATGAACAGGGCAGTGGGTGAGAGAGAGGGAGGAGACCTAAGAAGACAGGGATAATGTTAACTAGAAAAACAGAATAGGTGGAGACAAGGAGATTTTAGAATACATCAGTGCACACATAGACACATTTTTTTCTCCCCTAATCACAGAAAGCAAACATATTTCTGGAGAGATGCTTTTGTCTGCAAGGTGTGTGTGTGTGTATTTCTTATTTATAAACTAGTTGGTGATTTTGATGGGTTTAGCATGTTCTTTTAAGTGTGTTGACAGTCAAAAAGAATGTGCATCTGAAATAAACATTCTTTATTTCAAGTATTAGAAGTAAACAAGGAGTCAGTGTCTCTGCAAGACAGGAGGAAAGGAAAACCAGCGACAACAAAATGTAGAGGAGGAAGTTTAGAGCATATAGGAAAGAAAAATAGGGTTTTATAGAATTACAGTTAAGGGTGAGGGCTGGGCATACACTCCTGTGCGGAGTGATGGAGGCCCAAACCCCAACTTCTAGCCTCCTTCTCTACATGGGTTACTGTATATGATGCATACACCAAATTGGCTTTCAATTCCACACTAATTTGGACTGATACTATGTAGTCTTAAGAGCCTCTTATCCAATCCTGGAATGTCCCAGCAAAATAAAAAAAGTCACTTTTTCTAAGCTTTTACTTTACATATGAGAAAGATGGAGGCCCCAAAATAAACATAACTTGAGGAGACACCACAGTGATGGTGTATGATTTCTTCTCTGCTGCTACAAAGCACCATAGTTCCAGCTGACCTGCTGGTTTGGGCCATATTTCTTCCCAGCAGGATATGTACATCTGGGGTTGCTGTTGCTTTGTTAATTTTTTATTGTACTACATTTAACCTTGTTCTGTCTTCTCCTCCTGGTCCTAAGTAGCATGTACTCCCAAACAAGGAAGCAGAGCCATATATTCTTGATACTTTTACTAGGAGGGTTCAGACAAAAAAAAAAAAAAAATCAGAATTATAAAATCTAAAGATGCAAATGGTTTTGAAAAAGCATCCAGCCCCTTATGTTAAAAATGAGAATACTGAGCTCAAGAGATTTTAAGTACCTTGACCAAGTTTACATAGATGGTGTGAAGTTGACAGCTAGATTAGAATTCAAGCTGCTTCACTCCCAAGAAATTTGATATAAACCTCAGTTTAAGCTCTGAATTAAGGAGTATTCTGATGCAGTAGAAGGAACACAGGTCTTGGATTCCAGCCTCAAAGAAACTTAATAATATACCATAATGTAGCATATGTCCTAAATATAGCCATTTTACTGGAAATGCCAGGTAACCCTGGTAAACTGTAAACTCTACCAGAGAAAGTTAAGTGAAAGGAGCACAAATGTAGTGTGTGTATGTGAAAGAGAGAAAGAGAGAGAGAGAGAGAGAGAGATTGATTCAAGCCAATGGCAGAGTCCCCACCAGATGCCAGATATACAAAGAACACAGAGGACCAGGGGTGGGGGGCGGCTGAGAAACACACTGTTCTGACTTCACGTAGTTCCTTGTCTGTTGGGGAGAACAACAGCAAAATATTTGAGGGCAGAAGCAGAAACTAGAGAAAATAAAAAATCAGGAAGCAAATGACAGAGGAGGCTCATCCAAGCAAGAGAAGGATCAGCATCAAAGGGCTTTTTGGAGGTGGAGTCAGGATGACAGAAGGACAAAAATCAGATAACTTTAAAAAGGGGGGGGACCTCATGCATGTTAAGGGGTGCTGCAGACTGATGAGGAAGGACTGCCCACAGACAGCTCCTTTCCCTGTTCCTCGCTGGTTCCCTGCTACTGTGCCGTGTGCACGCAGAGATAAAGCGGTCTCTTTTCCACTTCCCTCTCGGTGGGCTTCATTTCTAGTCACACTCTCAGCTGGTTAATTCTCTTTTCTCTGAGATCAGAGATTAGATATAGCCTGGATTTATGGCTGGAAGACATAAAAAGAACTATTCCTATCAAGGATTCAAATGATTAAATATCCCACTGCAGAGATGCTTTTAACTTCCCATATAGTAGAATTTCCCTGGCTTCAGACACTAGGGCTGGTGCTACCCTGGAGCTCTGAGTCAGGGAGAGCAAAGACAGAGAGCTGGGGATGGAGGCAGCAAGGAGATAAAGAATGACCGGGACTGAGAAACAGAGATGGACTTGGAAATGGAGTGGGGAGAGACTGCCACAAACAGCAAAGACAGGAATTGAAAATAAGGAGACATGAGTGGCATTAAAGAATCACTAATTCTAGGAGCTTTAGACTGAAATTGGAAGGATTGAACCAATCAAAGAGCAAAAGTAAAGACAGAAGAAAAAACTGTCGTGAACATGTTTCCTATTCCACTCCCAGGATAATTTATCTTTGGTTTGTATTTTCATATCTGAGAATTCACCATTCCTATGTTATTGAGTCCTAGAACTCAAACTATGGAACACCCATTTCAAAAGAATGTTTTATCTAGATGTTGCCTGTTGCAACCTGGTGGCCCTATTCATATTTTGATGGGCTAAAATCCTTGCTAAAGGTTTGTTTGCCCATTGCATTTCGCATACAAGTC
This sequence comes from Callospermophilus lateralis, assembly GCF_048772815.1. Taxonomy (NCBI): domain Eukaryota; kingdom Metazoa; phylum Chordata; class Mammalia; order Rodentia; family Sciuridae; genus Callospermophilus; species Callospermophilus lateralis. The sequence continues at coordinate 16,219,622 of NC_135306.1, forward strand.
AGAAATCCAAGTTTCCCCAATAAACATTACAAGACCTAGTAATGCCTGACTCTTCTGCCCACACATACTGGGAATAATTATTTGCAATTTTCAATCCCCCACCCTTTGAGGAAGAGCAAGACACTCTCCTGGTTTTCCTTGTCCTCACCTGACCTCTCTTTTGATGCCTTGCCTGCAGGCATTTGAGCAGGCTATTTAGGATGTGGTCCAACCACTCTGCACCATTTCCCCACCCCCCAACAGAAGCCCACATGTACACTGCATGCTTGAGAAAACAGAGGGAAGGCCAGCCAAGGGGCCTGCCAAGGTCACACAAGGAATTCCTGCCAGAGATCAAAGTACAGTCCAGCTCAGTTTCTTTTGTCCCTGTGTCAACTACAAGGCTCTTTGCCTTCAGAGCTTTACAGACTGGTGCTCTGGTCACAGCTCAGTCTATCAAGCCATCCACAAACCTGAGATTTTGCGCATCTTGGCTCCTTGGCCTTAACGTTGAGGTTTCAAAGTCCTCTGATTTAGAAGGGGCCTCATAGGTTTCCTGGGCAGGTCCTCACATTTTTTCAGATAGATGGAGGTCCCAAGTGTCTATTCAGTTTGCTCAAATCAAACTGTGCAAGAAAGAGGGGGCCAACATCAGAATCCAGGCCCCCCTCCTCCTCACCCCAAGTCACAGCTCAACACCTGTTCCAAGCTCCAGCAACCCCCCGCGGGGGGGTGGAGTTTGACTTCACTTCCTCTTTAGCCTGCTTCCCAGATCTGAGACCCAAACATTTCCAGAGCCCTGAGGCACTGCTCTCCTCTGGTTTTTAAGTTCATGCTGTGCCTCTGCTAGTATTTTCCCCTTTGATCCCTGACTGACATTGGTCCCAGTCCCTGTCTGTCTGATGCCTTCCCCTCTCCTCCTCCTCTTTTTATTCCACTAGATTTAATTTTACCATGATTTCCTCCCAAGGTTTCTAATTTAATGTGAAGTCGACTCTGACCCAGTATTATTTTCCTTGCCCCTTCACTGTTGCACTCGCCATCTGTCCCAAGAATTTAAATGATTCTATTTTTCTTTGTTTTCATCCATCTGTGTCTCTGCTTCCTCCTTGGCTCCCTAACCCTCCCCATCTCTTTGCCTTCCACTATCTCTTCCTCCCTTCAGGCCTATGTCTTTCTGCAACTTACTCACTTGTTTTTTCTGATATTTTCTCCCCCCACCCGGCCTCTTTTTTCCCCCTTGCTGTCTGTTTTCTCTATTTTTGCTATAGTCTCTTTACTTTTTATGTCTCTTCTCTTCTCTTCTCTTTTCTTCTCTCTCTCTCTCTCTCTCTCTCTCTCTCTCTCTCTCTCTCTCTACACCAGGGATTGAACCTGGGGCACCTAACCACTGAGCAACATTCCCAGCCCCTTTTTATATTTTATTTTGAGACAGGGTCTCACTTAGTTTCTGCTGTGGCTGACTTTGAACTTGCCATCCTCTTACCTCAGTCTCCCAAATCTCTGGGAGGCATGAGCCACTGCACCTGGCTCCTGTCTCTTCTCTTGATGAATTCTCTCACTCTGGTTCTGGCTCTGACTCTGTCTTCAACAGAATAAAGATCCCTTTATTTTCTCCAAGAGACATGGAATAAGTGTCAGATTTGTGAAGAGAAATAGGAAAGCAAATCTTTCAGCCCCAATCCCCCCTACTGATGCGGACAGGTGGGCACATGTGCCCTACTAAATTGTAGTAGCTTCTCTACCTTGGGGAAAAAACATTGCCTTTCTCTGGCTCAGATTTTACAGTGGGCCTTAGATGTCTTCTCCATTTGCATTTTGTGCTTCTCACTGAATTAAACAGGAATGAGATTCAGCAAACCTGGGATGGAATCTACGCCTGTCTGGTCATAATGAACCTTTGAATAGACCAGATAGACCATCAATCCTTTCCACCATTGCAAATCATACAGCCTCAATAGGGTAATGATGGAAGGCTAGGGAGATAAGAAGTGATATCATGGAAAAAAAAGAGTGTGAAATATATTTTAAAAACACCAAATTGCTTTTATCTATTATGTCTTCTTTGTACTTTAACAAAATATTTCATACTCTATAAAAAAGAAAACCGAAACATTGGGAAAGTGGGAGAAAGTAAAAGACACTGCAGGAAAAAAGAGGAAAATAACACCTCACCTGACTTTTTAATAGTGAGACATAAAGGGTCAAATTAGAGAAGAAATTGAAACCAGTATACAAAGTTAAGGCTTAGATTATCATTGTTCATCTTCTCTTTAATTCCCATGTATAAACACATAATAGTAACAGGTTTTTCAAAGTCTAAGATGCTTGGATGTCATAATTATCATAATTATATCTGAAGAACAATTCAGAGTTTAGGAAGAGGGCTTTTCACAGATCCAACTTTGTTTTATTCATGGCCATGGTCCTATAGCATAAGGGGGTAGATTCTATGTTTACGAAGCTTAAATTTTCATGCCTCTCATTTAAGAGGCCTTCCAGTGCTAGGTGGAGGTTGATAAGGTTATTGAGTAGTTTCTGAATTCAGTGCTCCAAACCTCCTGGATGAAACAATATGTAAAATAAAAGTCAGTTTGTAAACTGCCAAGTGTTCTCAGCTCCCAGACAGTTGGAGATGAGCCTTCCGAGAACCTCAAAGGAGAATATGCTGCACAATGATTATATCCTCTGTCATTTATAAAACCACAATTTTGCAGGATTTACATTGTGTTTTCACTCACTATTCATGACTTTAATATCCCAATATTTGCATGTGAAGAAATTGAGGCTCAGGAAGGTTAATTGATTTGCTGGGGTCAAACAGCCTATAACTGGTAGTATTTAGTTCATCCAGGTCAGCCTGCTCAAAACTTATCTTTTTTTTTTTTTTTTTTTTTTTTTTTTTTTTTTTAGAGACAGAGAGAGGATTTTTTTTATATTTATTTTTAAGTTTTCGGAGGACACAACATCTTTATTTGTATATGGTGCTGAGCACCGAACCCAGCGCCACACGCATGCCAGGCAAGCGTGCTACTGCTTGAGCCACATCCCCAGCCCAAAACTTTTTTTTTCTCATAAAACCACACTGACTATTTTCCAGGGAATGGATGTAGGAATAAAGATTAAAATATGACCTAATATCAAAATATTATTTTCTCTTTTTAGTCAGTCACTTTTCTTGTCTCTTCCATAAACAGTTAATCAGCAGAGTAGGCAAATCCTTGAATGAACAAATGACAGCATCTTTACTGAGACCACTTATCCTGGAGGAGATGGAATGGCTCTTCCCAAGGCAACTTCAAGTTAGATGATTGCAGGTGAATTTGGGAAGGGATGTGTTGAATGCATCTTACAGAGAGGAAGAAAAAAAATCCACTTATTAAGTCATCTTCCTCCTATCAGGACACCTGCTGGATTACAGTCAAATTGCCAATGAATAATTAAAAGCTAATTTCCATAAAGTGATTTGCCATCCTTTATTGGTTCCTAAATCACCCTCTGGTGAGCTACTGCATAGAGGGATGCTGGCTAGTGTTAACTGGTTTGAAGCCACCCATGATGGCAAGCAGGAGTCCCCAGAGCCTGGAAAAGGGGATGCAAGTAAAGGGCTCAAAATTTGGTGGTTTGGGAGGAAAACCAGGCCCCTTGCAGTTGACTGATGTTAGAAGAGCACAGGAAATTGTAGAAAAACCCAAAGACATGAAGCTGGTACAATAACTGGTGGAATTAAAAGCACCTTTGAGAGAGCTGGCTTTGTAATTTTTAAGCAATAGATACTCCACAATAATGCAAAGAGAAGGAGGAATTTCTGGCTCATTTCTTTAGCCACCATCAGCTCTGCAGAAGCTGGAAGAGACCATAAAATCATTTAGATTAGTAATCTGGCTAAGTTATTTTGTGACCCAGACTTTAATTTAATTTTAGCTTTTAGTTTTTTTTTTTTTAAGCTCATTCAGAATCCATTTATTTTAAACAGATAAAAGTGAAGCTTCTTTAGCTATATAGGCAATGGGTTTTTTTAATGTTTTGTTTGAGGACAATTGCATATGTCAAAAGTTTACATATGCATTTTCTTTGACAAAACAATTATTCTTCTGGTATTTTAGCCTTCAGCAAAACTCACACCTGCACAAAATATTGTGTAATTTTTGCATTATTGCTTATTCTATCAGGAAGCAAAAACAGCATATCCATAGAAGAAAGTTCAAATAAATTGCTGCATCATTTTTAAAGAAATGAACAAAGTTCATATGAGCTAATATCAAAAGATATGCAAAATCAGTTTTTGCTAAATAAAAAGTTTCAAAATATAGATAATACATTATTATCATATAACGTATATTGAAAACACTCTCACTCCCAAGTATGTTAACCTTTACCACCTATGGAGTAAAATAAAAGCACAAAAAGTAACTTATGAGGGTTGGGATTTTAGCTCAGTGGTAGAGCGCTTGCCTAGCAAGTGTGAGGCCCTGTGTTCAATGTTCAACACCACGTACAGATAAATAAATTATATAAAGGTATTGTATTCATCTACAGCTACAGAAAAATTTTTAAAGTAATTTACATACTAAACCATAACAGATTATGTATTTATGGATTTATTTATTTTTTATTATTTTTTTAAATATGGAACACTTCACAAATTTGCGTGTCATCCTTGCGCAGGGCCATGCTAATCTTCTCTGTATGGTTCCAATTTTAGTATATGTGCTACCGAAGCAAGCACTATTTATGGATTTAAATTGAATTTTTTAAAAAAATGTTTGAGTAAATTTATACTTTTGTGTTTCTTCTTCTTTGTATTGTTTTCATAATTTCATGACTAAATTTTTTACTTCATATCTAAGTTTTATTCTGTTTCAATTGAGTGTCTTTGTTTTGTAGACTCTATTATTTTATTATGACTTCTGTTCATTTCAATGCTTATTTTATAATCATTCTCAGATTATCCTATTATCTCAAGTTCATGGGATGCTAATTTATATATGTATATATGTATTTTTTTTTACTTAAGGACAGCTTTATATTCTTTTTAAATTTTAGTTCATCTTTATCAAAATACATTTGCTCCTTATGAGAGATCATGAACCTTAAATATGGAACTGACTTATACAATGGTTTTCCTTTAACTATTTGAAAATCAAAAGAGCAACCTGATTTTTTTTAATGTTAGTTTTTGATCTTGGGATTCCAATAAATGTGGAGGATGTTAATTCAAACTCCATGTCCACATAGGATGATACAGAGCTGAATGTTTTCAACACTTTCAGGAGATTTCTTCTGCATATTTAAAGGTCTAGAAGTGTCCTCCTGATTTCTTTGACAATGATATAATCTTCCTAATCCTCTTTCAACAACAAAGAGACCTCTGCAGTCCTCATGGCTCAGTTCCAATTTCTCACTCCTTTTTGGACCTTCACAAAGTGGGTTATCCCCTCTTTGCTGACAGCTCTTATTTCTAGCAGGGAGAACCACATCTGTGTAACCAAATCTACCCATGGTAAAATGGTCTTGCTTCCTGCATTTGTTATAAATAATTTCTTTTTAATGAGTCATATGAACATTTCTATTTTTTTCTAATTTTCTGCTACAGTTTTCAAAACATTTATTATGATGCTTTTCCCCCTAATATTTCTATATTTTTGTAATGGAAAAAAAGTCTATAGCAGCTCAGCCCATCCTATTATCAGGATACTTCATTCATTATTCCTGCAACCGAGGAATAATTTAAAATTGGGAGTAAACATTAACTAATCACTAATCTTTGCCTCGCTCCTCAAAGTTAATTCTTGAAATCCTATGTTTCCAAGTAATAATTATAATAATAGCTAATAATATTAATGATTTACCAAGGGTCTGGAACTTTTCTAAGTTATATATATATATATATATTCACTTAATTTCCATAGCCCCATGTAGCAGATACTACAAACATTATCCCTGCTTTACAGACCAGAAAGCTATGTCACAAAATGTTCAAGAAATTTGTTCAAGATCGGAGCGTGTAAGATCCAGAACTGTAATATGAAAACCAGATGTTTCCCTTAACTACCATGCCAGTCAAGCACATTGGAAATATCGATTACAGTTCACTCTGACTTCCACCCATATGCAAGTTGGTAATGAAGCAATAGAAATTCACCAGCAAATATTATGAAACTCTTGAAACGATAGAAGCATTCAGAACTTCACACCATGGGCACAAACGATAGAAGCATTCAGAACTTCACACCATGTCTGGAGACCACATTACAGTCCAAATCAGACACAACTCAAGGCTTAAATTGGGTCACATTTGGCCATTTTGAACCTCTGTAGGCTCTTATGAGTACATCCAGCACACACCAGGCAGACAGGAAGTTAGTACAAGGGTCAGTGGATAGGTGGGAGAGGATAGTCTAAAGGAAACCAAGAGATTGATAAAATGAAAGATTTTATAGGGTTGCATATGCATACACAATCGTCCCTATTGCTACTTCATACATGTCATAAAAAAATAGAAAGGCATAAAAAGATTATTGGACATTCACCTATTGTACTCATTGGATTACCTCTATTTTTCATTGTCTTTGAGCCATTTTACAACCATAAAAGTTGTAAAAAAATAATCAAGTGATTCTTGAGTATAAAAATAAAAGTGTTTTCCAACAGAGATATTAATTATTGATCTGTAGATATCAGCCTTCCTGGGTGATACCTGGTCTGAGGATGGCAGAGATCATCATTCTGAAAGATAACCCTAAAAAAGTGGCCCATTAATTTCTGCTACAAAGATCTCTGGAACCTCTTTAGTTTTTGTCATTTTTCAAAACTGATTTTTTGGACTCCTACTTTTATTACTTTTTAAAGTTATCCAAAATGAGTTTCTGCTGATTACAACCAAAGGATCTTAAACATTGTGATTAAAACTACCAATGATGCATTCTACGTTTACATTTAAGTTTTCACAATTTTTCATTTTCTTTCTCCTAATCAAAAATTCCTAGGAGTCAACACTTTAAACTTTGTAGAATGGCCAAACATTTTAAAAAAAAGAATATACTATCAGTTATGAGCAAACATTGGGTGAGGGTGGCATATTCATTCCCATTGATAGCAATGTAAAATACAATAGAGAACATTCTGATAATAATTAACAAAATTGGGCATGAATATGCCCTAGGGCTCTTAGATCACCTTCTTGGGTATGTATTCCAGAGACACTTTCACATTGGTCTATCACAGATGTGTATACTGATGTTGTCTAGTTTGGTAGGAACTATGACTTCAGTGGCTATAACCATGAAAATAGAGAAATAATTTTTTGTATGTAAATAATATAGAATACTATGAAGCAGTAAGACTGCAGACTAAATGTTCCAATGGCAATATAATTCGGTCATAAAAAGCATTTTTTAACCTAATGTTTTAAACCAATACAATTACATAAATTACAAATAATCATACATGATATTGCATATAAGTTTATAAGGTTCCACATAAATTTTAGGTGCACATGGAAGATTGAAGAGGCTTGGAAAATGGATATAGTCACAAAAGAAAACAAGAGAAGGATGTTGAACAGAACAATGATTACTCTGCACTTTGAAGGAAGGATATAAGTGTTTGCACTCAAGGTCCAGCTTTTGGTCAGCGTTTGTGTTGCTGTGACCAAAGTTCTGATAAGAACAACTTTAAGAAGAAAAAAGTTTATTTTGGGTCAGAGCTTCAGAGGTTTAGTCCATGGTCTGCAGTCTCCATAGCTCTGAACCCTGGGTGAGGCTTTGCTCACCAGAAACAAAATATAAACCCCAAAGCCACTCCCCCCAGTGACCCATCTCCTCCAGCAAAACTTAATCAGCCAGAAACCTGAAAAAGTATTAAATGTCCTTCTAGATCAAAATATTAGTAAGAGGTAAGACTTTGGTAATACTCCCCCCAAAATGGAATAATGTGTTCATTTATAATGCTATATAACTTAAGGGTGTTTATTAATAATTAACCAAAATAATTAGTAGTAGCATGAAAAGCACTCTCTAACCAACATTGTTATTCACTCATTCAAAACTATGCAATGATCAAAACAAGGATATTATTTTAAAGAATGATCCACTAGTGAAATATTTATTTGGTTGCTAAAGTCTCACTGTATACCAGTATGATGAGAATAAGCAAGGGTGAAGTTGAACAAAAAGTAATCTTTGCTCCAGTCCATATTTCCTATAATTAGCTATTACTGAATGTTTAGTTAGCACTAATCAAAAGCTTAGAGAGAAAGAAATCGTTTTCTCTTACTAATACAAGCATATACTTAGGACTTTTATCTACAAAAGTATCATAAATATGCCTTCTTGTAATACAGCCCTGACTGTCCAATAGGACTTTCTGTAATGATGGAGATTTTCTATACATGTGTACCTGTGTGCAGTAGGCTCTAGACATTGGCTACAGAGCACTTAAAATATGATAATATTGGCTAAGGAATTTAATTTTTAATTTTTTTCATTAATTGGAATTTAAATAGCCACTTGAGTCTTCTGGATAGTCTACTGGAATTGGGTCTTGAAATAACTGTCTCCAAGTCAGCAGGAGGCCTTCAAGGAGGCATAAAGAGGAGAGTGCTTATTCTAGAGCTTGGACTTACAAGTGAACAGGGTTCTGGGGACGCTGCTTATCTCTGCTCACCCAGACCCTTCTTAAGTAGTATCTGACCTTATCTACACAAAGTCACCTTACCTTTGGATTAAGAGATTATTGGGGCCAAACTTTCAGTCCACTGATGTCAATAGACCATTTCATTCTTGCTCATATGATAAAAATCTGAAGTTCTCTACCCCTGCAAACCTCTCATTCCCCAGTAATTCATGTTTGAAAGAAGAGAGAAAGCAACCCATATTCCCTTACTTACTACAGGATATCCATAGCCAGTAAAATTTCACCTTCAAGTACAGGCATCATCTTCTTGAAAATCTTTTTCAAATATTGGAATGTTAAATAACAATATGAACAACATGTAGTAAAGTGTTTCATTAAAAATTTCAGGTGATGAGTTTAGCAGTTTAACTAGCCTTCTGGGAATGTGATATAGGATGAGTAAACTGAGCCAAATACTTCTGATACTTTCAAACTATTAAGGGAAAAAAGGACTTCAAGTTGGTTAGTTTACAGAGCATTCCTTTTAAAATTGGAGAAATGGTAGCCCAGAGAAAGATGAATGACTCAGCCAAAAACAGGACTAACAATTTGTGGGTATGAAAGGCAGGTTTCCTAATTTCTAGTTTAATCCCTTTTCTACCATACTTCTCTCTCTCCAAAAATATACAAACAAAACAACAGATAAATTTCATCTAAGTTAGCAAGTACCTAATTGTTAGTGGAATTTGGACTAAGAAGGATCCTAAGGCTGCAATAAACTTAATAGCAAAAATTCCATGACTCCATGATTAATTGGTGATGTCAGTCATGGATGTAGGAGAAATGGCTCATGTGCCAGATACTTGTCATCATTTTTACAAATGTTTGGTAAACAGGCAATTCTGATTTAGTAAGGCCCATAAAATATATATTTATGTAATATATGAGGGAAAAATTAGGTTCTATCTTCTGGTGATATCTTGTGGGGATAGCACTGAGAGGGAAATGATAGTTTTCTGGGAATGAGATTCCAGTCTCAGGTCTAATCTTTATTTCCTATGTGTTTACATCTCTGATGTTCAAATTGTTCTTTTGTTTAAAATAAAAATGAAAGCAAAATTGGTGCCTTCTTCTCAGATCTGCAGTGAAAATTGCATCATATTGATGGATGTAATCCATCCTTGAAAGCACAATACATAATACATACATAATAGTTAATACAGTATTTCCTCTTTCTCATGGGAGGGCGTAGGTCCAACCACAGGTTCCCTCCACAGGGGATTTGCACAAAATAATGTATTTTTTCTGGTTTTAATATCCATTTATCTGATAGTTAGTGATGTTAAACATTTTTCCCTCATTTAAAAAAACTAAATAATTTCATATTTGATAAGTTTTAATCACATGCAATATTATGTCCATGAATGCATGTAGAATGATTGACTTAACATATTCATCACCTTAAATACTTACTAATTTTCCTCCTCCTTGCAATCTTCTGCCCTTGGCCAACATCTATCTCATCCCCTATCTCTGGCCCATGGCAACCACCATTTTTCTCTCTGCTTCTGTGAGTTCACTTGTATGGAGTCCTCCTATAAGGGAAATGTGGATTTTGTCTGGCTGCACCTGCCTTGTTTCACTTAGCATAACATTCCAGGTTTATTCATGTTATGAAAAATGAGGAAACTTACCTTTCTTTTCTTCAAAGTATGTAGTAAGTTTACATGAAGGCATGATAGAGTGATTTAATTACTGTGGCCCAAGTCCACCCACCTCTATACTCTATCCTGTGGCACCCACTGGGATGTTGACATACAGAACTGCCAAGGTCTTTAACCTATAACAAACAACAAATCACATAAAGCCTCCCTCCAGAATATTCCCAGAAGATAGCCTGCACACTGTCAGGTATCATCGGAGACCATCATCCCCAGAATGCACCCCTCTCCCTCAGTACCTGAATAATGAGTCACCATGGATTAAGTGATCAAGATAGAGAATCACACACAACCTGTCTGTTATTAGGCTGTGTTCCAATTGTGCAGTTGAACACCATAGCCAATACCTTACCAGCACAGGAAATAATTTGGAGGGGTATGTCTGTGGACTGTTCATAAAGACAATCTCCTAAAGATTCTGTATAGAAAAGAAATAGAAAGATGGCAGAGCATGAGAAGATACTGTGTGAGACTGTTGTAATGATGATAACTAGTGTGATGTAAAACAAAACTTTCCATGTCCCTTGTCTTACCTTTGAAAGACACCTCCATGGAGCTCATAATGCCAAGAAAGTTAGGCTTCCCCTGCTACTTTTCCCCTGCTTCCCTCCCTCCGTGCTCCTTGATGCAGTGTTGTTGTTCCCTTATCATCTCTGGTGACTCACTGAAGCATCACCTCCATTACTTAACTATGCATCATTTCAAAAACTCTGTGATGTTCCACACCCTGTGCTAGCGATGGGGAGGCCATGAAGGTGATTACCGACAGGGTGCCAAAGTCTAGAAACTTAAGCCAATGAGGAAGACAGATAATTAAATGATCTTAGATGACACTACCACATTCTTGTCAGTGTTCTTGATCCCTTGGGTGCTGCACATGAATCCCCTGGCTCCTGTGGGTCGAGTGGATGGGAGGTAAAGCAGCTCTCCTCCCTTCTTTTAATGCCTCACACAGTCTCTTCTCCTGTTCTGCCATCTTTTCTATTTCTTTTCTATACAGAATCTTTGGTAGAATGTCTTCATAAACAGTCCACAGGTGTACCCCTCCAAGATATTTCCTGTGCTGGTAAGGTACTGGCTATGGTGGTCTGTTGACTGCATGATTGGAACACAGCCTAATAACAGGCAGGTTGAGTGTGATTCTCCATCTTGATCAGATAATCGAAGGTGACTCACTATTCAGGCACTGAGGGAGAAGAGTGCATTCTGGGAATGATGGTATCCAGTGAAAACCCTGACAGTGTGCAGGCTATCTTCCTGGGAGTGTTCTGGAAGGAGGCTGGAACTTGACTAGGAAGAAGAGCAGTCCCTCAATAAGACATCCAAAAAGAAGATAAACTGTGTCTAAAATGAAAACCAGTGGCACTGCGGAAATTGATTTTCACATAACATACCAGAAACACTTTCCTTTTCGTATAGAACGGTTCACCTGTGCTGTGTTTGCAGGCCAACACCATTACAGCTTTATTTAGATGTGTGTGAAGGAACCATCTGTTCCAGCTCACAGGAGGGCCGGGACCTGCATTGCAGGCGTCCCCCCTCAAGGTCCAATCACAGCGTTGGATGCAAAAGTTTCCTGATGTGATGGTTGACTGAAAGCTAATGGCAGGGAACACTTCATTTTTCAAAGTGTGCTTTTTCTCAGGAGCAAGTGTGCTCTGCTGATTGCTTTTCTCCTCCCTACAGCCCAGAGAAACAGCAGGGATAGCGGAGAACCTGAGAAACGAGGACAGTTCTCCAATCTATCCATTCTTATATTTATTCCTTTAACCATTCAATACATAGATATTGATGCCTGCCAGGATTCAGATAGGTTTTGAGGCACTGCAGCTATTGCTGTGAACAAGGCAGATGAGATTTTCTAGGTGTGCCTGTATGAGAGGAGTAGATGATAATCAAATACAACATTTTGAGAAAGGTAGTATCTGTGCTATGGAAAAAAAAATAATTTGGACTGATTGGAATGAAGAGAGACTGGATGACCACTCAATGCGGGATCATGGACAGCTTCTCTTTAAGCTGAGATCCTAAATGGCAAGGAGTCAGTCCTGAATATTTCTGGGGGAAGGTGTACCCTAGGAGGAGGGGATACCTACACCCTCAGCTTCCTAGAGCTGGAAGGAATTTTTGTATTTGGATCTAAAAAAAAAAAGGACTAGGGTAGTGAATGGAGAGAAGTAGTTAAGATAGGGACAGAGTGTCAGGCATGGATTAGATCACATAGGACCATGGACATTAGATAAAGGGCTTGAATAGTTTTCTGTACACAGTTGAACTCAAGCCTGGCAGTGACAGAATCTGATTTAAACGATGCCAAACACTATTGTAGACCATGAAAGATTTTTAGTCTAGACACCTGTTACTCAGTTTTACCCTCATATGAATGAGCATCCAATTTCAAGCGTCTAACTCTCCAAAGAGGACAGAAATAACAAACTAAAAATTGAGGCTCCAGTACTTGTTTCTGCAAACTTTCCTGATCTCACCTCCTTTTCTCCCAGTCTGGGGCTGGAATATCGTTGCCTCTTACATATTGGCGACATTGGGTTGCTATTGTCTGTTAGCTGGGCTGCCTGGCTGCCTCCTTCCTGGGAGGATAAACACCTTGAAGCCTCAGGCAAGTGATGACAGCTCTCTCTGTCCCAGGCCCTAGCTCAGGGTTGGACATTGTAGTTCCTTTGCAATCTGGCACAGGATGGAGTTTATCTCCACTGCCCATAGCTGTCATTCATCCTTAAATATCAAGGGATTCCAGACTGCCTGAGGCTCCATGTGTTCTTCTGTGTGGAGACTCTCCCTTCTTTCTTTGCCTTCTGCAGAACTCCAAATGCTGCTTGAAGGACTCACTATAAGTATTATATCCCCTTACACCTGTTCTCTCCATCTCCTCTAAACATGGCAGGTTACTCTCTTCCTTGTGCTCCTGCAGGACCCAGTCTTACCCCTGTTCTGTACTTGGAAGTACCCTGTAGTCGTCTGAGTGTGGATGTTTATGTAGCCCACAAGCAAGTAAACTTCTTAAGGACAAGTGCTTTCTCCTTCATTTCCACATACCTGTCTATGGTGTTATTCTTGGCAGGAAATATCCCTGCAATAAATATTTACTGAATGAAAGAATTGGGCAGGGGTTAAGTGGATAGTAACCTTTAGTATATATGGGCACAATGAGAATGCGCTGTATAAAACCTCACCTCCAGGGACGATAACTGATGAGACCCTAACTGCAGTGCTCTGAAGCTCAATCTGTCATTCTTGCCTGAACAACCCTTCCTGAGTTGCTGAGACTGGCCTATTTCTGGGACATGGAAACTCCTTTCCTGAACCTCCCATAAGCTGGGTTGCAGTCTAACATGCTTCCTCTTCTTTCTCTTCCACATGGGGTTAGATCTGTATTATAGTCTGATAGCAGTGAGCATATTCCAACTCCCTTAATTTTACCTAATAAAACCCTTGCACATTAATCCTTATCCTGTAACTGTTTCTCAAATGACTTGGGCTAACACTTGATTCAAATTATATTTAAATCATTTATTGAAAAATATTTATCCAGTACCTGCCATGGCAGGCATTTTGCTAGGGCCCTGGGGTCCACCTACAACATGATTCAATTTGTATTCTCAAGAAGCTGGCTGAGAATAAAGATTAGTAACTGGATTTAATGCAAAAGAATCAAAGAATAGAGAATTTCTGGAATCAAGGGCGTGGAGGTGCCAAACTCTGTCTAACTGCAGCTGTGCGCTGGCTGTAGTAGGAATTCTGGGGGAAAAAAAATCACAAAAGGCCTCTGGGAGGAGGCATCATCTGTGGAGACAGGTAAGAGCTGGCAGCACAGGCAGACGGGAGGTGGTGCTGCAAAGGAGGAAGAATGCTCCAGAGAGAACAAATAGTAAATGAAGCAATATATAAAGCCAGGGACATGGTCTATTATGGGAATGCATGTGGAAGAAAAGTGGGGGTGGCAAGATGAAGGAAGTTAGGGTGCTACATGGGGGTAGAATACAGAACAGGATGAAGAAAAACAAATAGTCATGGGATCAAAACTTGGAAGAATTTGCTTACTAATGCCCATATTTGGGGTACACCTGATTGACAGCTATCTTTTTCTGAATGAGCCTTTGTTTTAACCAATTTAGTCTTCTATGAAAGAAGAGAGAAAGCAAGGCATTGAAGGTTAGATTGTTCCTTCACTGTATACCCTTAAAAGCAAAGGAAGTGAATTCATAATCTTGGGGCTCTTGGGCATAGCCCAAACTGTTTACTTCCAACCAAAGCTATTATTTGATAGAGAGCTTATTGGTCTGGATCATAGATTTAGGGTTTAAACCAACCAGGTTCTAGATGATGCTGAAGTTCCAGATCTGTCATTTGTAAGTTATGATTTGGGACAAATAATTAAAAATTTCTAAGCTCATTTTACTCATCTGTAATTTGGAGATAGTTATATATAATTTCTAACATGAAAACAAAATTCAGTGCTTCTTAAGCAAGTCTCTGGGCCTGGCGATGTATGGAGTACTTCAGGAATTCAACTTATTTATTTGAAGGAGATATTCATAAAAGAATAAAATTATGTAATTTGATGGGTAAGACATATGACAAGATCTCAAAAGTGGCAAAAGACAGACCTGGTGTGTTATTTTAATTTATTCATCAAAAAATATATATATATTTTGTTTGTTTGTTTTTAATACTCCTGAGGATTGAACCCAGAGGTGCTTGCTCATTGAGCTACATCTCCAGTATTTTGTTTATTTTTTTTTTTTTAATTTTGAGATAGGAAATCACTAAGTTGCTAATGCTGGCTTTAAACTTAAGATCTTCCTGCCTCAGCCTCCCAAGTTGCTGGGATTATAGGTGTGTGCCACCATACCCAGAAAAATATATATGTTTTAGGTTAAATACTAATCAATTAAGTAGGGCTATGCTCTGGTCCTGTCTGCTGGGTTTTATGTCCCCACTGTTGTGCCACTCTGACTTTCGCAGTTGGTATTCAAATCTTGGTTTAAGAGGAAGAGACTTAAAAGGTCAAACCTGAGACCAAATCCAGAACCAGAATTCCACATTGCAGCCAGGTAAGAAAAAGAGAGATAGGACAGGGGGAGGAAGTGATCCAAACCCAGGCCTCCATAAGCTGGGGAGACAGACATTCACAAGAAAGGAGAGTAGATGTCTGGGGAAACAGGAAGGAAATCCACTGAAGACTCACAGCTTGGCCCTACCTGTCAAAAATCACTTTGAATTTTACATTTGGACTATAAAAATATGTCTTTGATTAAGAGAAGGAAGGTTCTTTCCAAGGACAAATCAAGATGTCTCTTCTTGTCTCTCGAAATAAATTTGAATCTCTCTCTCTCTCTCTCTCTCTCTCTCTCTCTCTCTCTCTCTCTCTCTCATGCGCGCGCGCACACACACACACACACACACACACACACACACACACACACACCTCCCAGAGGATTGGGCAAAGAAAGACCTTTTACATCCTCCCAACCTGTCAGGTGCAAGGTGATCACAGAAGCCTCAGATGATCTGGGTTCTGACCCAATAAAATGAGAGACAACCTGAAGCAGAAGAACAGAAGGATTCTCCCAGGTCTCATTTGTCCCCTGGTTGCTTTGTCTTTTTAACCTATATTAATTATTATGATTTTGAAAGACCAAAATATACGTTCACAATCACACATTTTTAAGTTCCCCTCATGCCTTCAGCGAAGTGTTAAACACATGTGTGTCCTATATGCTGCCCAGTTTAACCTTCACAATGACCCCACAAGGTAGGACCATTATTAGTTCCCTTTAAAAATTTTGTATATAAAAACTTGAAAATCGGTCTCTGCTCCAAGTATGCTTTCAGTTAAAGGACGTACTAAGAGGCAGGCAAGAAGAAACTTCACTGAAATTAGGTTCTAAAACTAAAGTTGGATTCCCAGTTTTGTCACATCTTAATTTGGGGACCTTATACAAGGTTATACATTATTCACATTTTTAATTTTCTGCCAATTCTATCAATTTCTCTTGGTCTTGCTAAGCCATCATCACATCTTGCAGTACCCTCCTATCTGATCATGCTACCCCAGTGACATCTAGTTTGCCTTTGCTGTAATTCATTCTCCAAACCACACCCCAGGTGATCATAGTTGGAGAAGTAAGAATCAAAGGTGTCTATAATTAAGTGCTGCTTTCTCAACTGGGTGTGTGGGAGAGCTATATACTGAGGTAGTGGTCACTATGTTTTGAGGGAGACTGATAAGGGGATCTTAGAGGGAGTTTGAGGTACGATACAATCTACTACATTATAATATCTATTCACTCTACCTTTGTCCACTTTTTTGGATAGTTGAGATTTAAACGAGAAAATAAACACAGCTTGATGGAATACCACACACATATAAGGTGTTATTACTAAGACTATTTTCTTTCTTCTGCACTAAGCAGTCAGTGGAAGATTTTGCAACAAATGTGTGCAGAGTACCTGAAGCTCTTTGCAGAACTGCCTTGAAAAATATCAATTAAGATAAAATAAAGAAGTGGGAAGACAGGCTCTGGTTGTCTTGTGAGTCTGTTCTCTCTTAACTTGCATTAAAAGGATGCTCTTTCTTCATTCAATTTACCTCCACATGTACACAACCTGTAGTTTGATTCAGGGCCTTTAAGGTGCTAATTCCAAAGAATAGATGAGAAATACAGATATTAAGACATTCTGAGTACTAATCCCCCTTGGAAAGCAGTATTCAAGGCTCATGAATACAGAAAAGAAAGACAATTTGGGTCCACATATCAATCTACTTGGCTTTTCTTCACAGAAATATGCATAAATACTAGAGAATTTCTAGAGAACAAAAAGGTATTGTTTTGAAATGGAATACAATGCTACCAATGTTGATTATTTTTTCCTTACCCTCAATAGACTTAGATGAATTGCCCCTAAACCATTTTAGCACTAGACTTATTCTACTTCACTATACATATATATTTTTTAAAAAGTCTCTATCTACTAAATTAAAACAGTAAAATTGAAGCCCATTTACTGAGTGTCTATATTGAGTCATCTGGAACATCCTCATCTATCTCCTCATTCAATTCTCACAATACATATGCTAGGTGGATGCAATTATTCCATTTCACAACTTGAGAAAGAGGCATCTAAAATTTAAAGTCATTTGTTTAGAGGTAGCTCCTAATTGGTCCCTTGGTTAAGATCCACATTGCCTGGTCTAATAAATTAGATTAATGAATCTTTCTGTTTTCATATATTTCATGGGTCCAATTATATATAGATGAGAAGAATATATAACAACTGTGTCAAACTTCTTCCCTCAAACATTCCCATCAGATGAAGAGTATGAAACCAAGGTGGGGTGAATTATCTGTGTAATCGCATGGATCTGCTAGTGCTGAACTTAACACTCAGTCTCTTCAACTAATTCAGATGCTTTTCTCCCAGCATGGCTGCAAGCCCCTGGATTTGGGAAGTTACCATTCAACAAATATCCTCTTTGGGGCTTCCAAGTTCCAATTCTTGCCTAGTGATGAGAGGAATTCCACAGGCAGTGGCAATTTCTTCAAGACCTGAAATCACAGCACGTTGCTAATTATAGAAATAAATAACTGGTGACTGCAACCATCTGTCTTTCCTTTGGCAAACACCTTGCTTTCATGTGAAATTAGTGCCACCTGCAACCTGCAGACCCCTCAGAGACACAGGGGCTGCCCGCTGCACACTTCAAAGGTCCACTGCTTTGCCACTCCAATGCAAAGACACAACTCTCGGGGCTGTCATTCACCCCACAAGGGACCCAGGTGATGAAGCCAGTAGCATTCCTGAGCTCTTTCCACAGCTGAAGGAAAGCTGAGCAAGAGCCCACCTGGGGTCTTAGCCTCTGGCAGCATTGATATGCAGACAGGTCACCCAAATGTCTTCCTGTATTAGAGGCAATGCTGCTGGTCACTCATGGGAGGGGCACTTACACCTTCTGTCTAGTAGCATTGTGGATTTCTACAATAATCTCCAAATCCCCTGGCTTTGCCTATCCCCTTTGGAAACATTACTTCTAGTTCAAATCCCAGCCTTCTAACTGCATAATCATGGAGAGATCACTGTAATGCTTTTAGTCTGTTTCCTCATGCACACATGGGGGAAAATATTAAGAACTATGTATTAGGGCTATTGTGAAAATAAGCTAATGTATAAATACATGGAAATTATTACTATATACAGTGTACAGGAGGTACTCAAGATACTGTGGCTTGCAGTAATGAGAAGTTAAAGCTTTTGTTATAATAGAATATAGGGACTATTAACCTGGGTTCCAAAAACCCTAAAGAATCTACAAATATCAGGAAAATGTGGTGCATATGATGAATTGGGGGTGCAGAAATAATTCTGCACCCCCAATAAATAATAAATAATTTAATCAGAATCTCAGTTATGTCCTCTGACCTCCTCCTACTCTCTCAAAAAAGAGATTGTAGAGTTGGAGGATTTTTCCCCAGTATTAAATTAAGGTTCTTCTTCCATTTTGGGAATAACATACTTGAAGCCACTTAATACCTTCAAGGGGTAGGAGCTGGCCAATCCTCCTCCCTTATCTCTCTCATCAAGGGAACAAAAGCAATCCCCTATCCCACCTCTACCCACTACTGCCTGAGCATGGCACTCCACTGGGCCTTCACTAATTTTATCAAGACTCACCCTGTGTGACTTTAGTGTTAGGAACAATACTCTTTGTGAACTCTCTGGCATCTGTTATTGCATGAACACAGCAGACATCTATTTTCACATGAACACAATTTCAGTTATTGTTTCCTTGGCAGAGAGCAGGAACCTAAGTAAATGATTGCACCAGCTACAGCTGTGTAGCATCTAGTGGCTTACAAAATGATTTCATATTCATTATGGGATCTCACCAGAATTCTATAAGGCATTCAAAGCAAAGACAAACCTTATTCCCATTTCATAGATAACAAAACTGAGGCTCAGTGAAGTACAACATTAGTATTAAATCCTTGAAGAGTTTCTTGAAGAGCATTTTCCTACCATTCTATTTCCAAAGACTTGTGCAAACACCCATGGTTTTCCCTCTCTCTCCCTCCCTCTCTCTTCCCCCCTCTCTCTCTCTCTCTCTCTCTCTCACACACACACACACACACACACACACACACACTTGTTCTTTCTTTATGGAAGATGAGAGGATTCAGAAAATGCCTTCCAGGGACCTTAATAACTGAGTTCTCTTTACTCATCCCTCCCTCGACTATTCATTACATAATCAATTTAGCTCTGACATTGCAGTTATCTCTAAAACTGCCCCAATATATTATACAAATACATATGCATTACATATTAAGTATATATAAGTTATATGTATATATGAACTCTACTGAGATTTCAAATATATATATGTATGTATATAGACATGCAAATATATGTGTTTGTGTATATATATATACTGCAAATATATACACACACACACGCGTGCACACACACATATGTGTGTGTGTGTGTGTATGTGTGTGTGTGTGTATATATATATATATATATATATATATATATATATTCTTTATTTAACATTTAGAAGTCTGGGAGCTGGCAAAGAGGTTTTAAGAGGTCAATAAACTCCTGCAATCTGAGAATAGCTACATGACATTATGTTATTCAGATACACAAACAAAACTGTCCTGGAAAAATACAGGAGTGAACCACCGACAGGGAAAATAAAGGACAGGAAGGTAAAAAATGTGTATGTGAACTAAAAAGGAGGTGATAAAGATAGAGAAGTAATGTATGTAAACTCTACTTATATCATTATTCAGTCTTACCAAAACACATCCTTATATATGTATATCAATTCCCCACGACCTGACACAACATAGATTCTTTATGTGCGCGCACGCGCACACACACACAAACCCATTATTGGAAATGCTATTTTTATATCATCAGGATTCAGATTACTACCTGTGGCAGCAGAAGAATCTTTTATCTTTCTCTTGCTTCATCCATCCGTTCTTTCATTTATTCATCTAATATTTATTGGACATTGACTATATAGCACATTTGGTCAAAATCATCAAAGCACACTGGAGGGAGAGAAATGCAAGGAAATCAATAGACACAATAGAGTGGTGAGCTATGGCAGACACATCCCTGGGAGCTAACGGAGTGAGAAAGAGAGGAAGACACAAAACTCAAGCTCTGGGCTGCAGGCGAAGCTTCGAAAAGGAAGGATTTCTTGAGATGAGCATCACAGGACATGTTTACATTGAACATATAGACTGAGGAAATGAAGAGAAAACCAAGATTCCCAGCATAGAAAACAGCCTACATAAAGTCAGTAGAGCCCCAAGAAATCCCCTTGCTCTTGCTCTCAATTGCCTTTGTCTTAACCACCTCCTGCACCCTCACCTTCATTCCGTGGTCTAGCTCACACTAACATTAGCTGCTCTGTCTGTCTGCTTTGATATCTACCAGCTATTTCTCTGCTTGAAACTCCTTCACAGAAATTAATTCTTATAATTCTCATCAACTATTGAGCTAGTTCTGCTGGTTTTAAAATATTCATGTGTTTTCCAAAATTTCGCACCACAGGGCTTAACGCAAGATGTATTTTTGATGCAATGAGCATGTAATACAACATATAAAGTGTCTACTCTCATTTCTAAAGAAGAAACACATGGCTGGGCTCAAGAGATAACCACCTGCATTGAACATATATTTTTTAAAATGTACATACAAGCTGGGGGTATGGTAGCATGTACCTGGAGTCCCAGCTAATCACCAGGTTGAGGCAGGAAGATATCTTGAGCCCAGGAATTTGAGATTAGCCTGGGCAAAATAGTAAGAGCTTGTCCTGCCCACCCTCACCAAAGTTAATTTGCATTTGCAAAATATAGAAGATTCCAGATATATCTTTTTTTTTTCCGGGTTCTACTTAAATCTTTCTCGCTTCATCAGAATAAGTCTGACCCATTGTCTGTGGTTCATTGTTATCATTGCTGTTGTTTTCCTGAAAGTCATCAGTCTTGTATAGTTTTTCTTAGACTTTCTTGCTCAAGCGCCAAAAAACCCCAGAACGTACCCTCGTGAAAGAAAGTCTCTTCTGGTTTTGCTTAATTTTTGATTCTCCCACTCCAAGGTTCAACATAGAGAAATGGAGCCTAGAATCAATTTAAAAAATCATTATGAATTTTCTTCATTTGACTTTTTAGTGGAAGCTCAAAAATATTTCAGGATTTTAGAGCGATAATTAAACCTATCACTTTAGACAAATGCCACATAATTTGTTCACTCCAGCAGTAAATCTTGCTTCTGGGAAGGAGGGCAAATATTTAAGAATGAAATGAGACTGATGCTCACATGAATTAAAAAACAACTGGTTTAAATCTTTAAAATGATTTCCTTGGTTCTTGCTCATTAGTCAATATTGCAGAAGTTCCAAAATTCTGAGCAGCTTCCAAATCTCAAAAACCGTTCCTTTTCTCCCTCTTCATTATTAATGCTAACTTACATGAACCTAGAAGTAAGTGGCTGCTGGCGTTCCTATCACATCAATTCCAGCCCTGAGAATTCTAAGAGTAGAACATGCCGGAGTCTAACTCATGGTTCTTTCCCCTTTGACCCGAACAAAGTGGGAAATGGAGCTTTCTTTCTCCAGGAAACAGCAAGAGCAGAGAGGGCAGTTTGGGAAATGACAAATAAAGACAGAGAGAAGAAGCTCTCTGCCAAAGTGGTAATCAGAGAATTCAGAAATTAGTTTTTGACAACATAGTCCTTACAGAGTGCCATTCCCGTTTGATGAACTAATACAATAGGAGGAGAAATAAAATGTCAGACAACGCATGAAACAGAAATTATTTCTCCTTAAACATCTTATTTCCAAACTATTGCAAAGGCAGTCTGTCTCAGAATATAACCCACAATTTCATATGTCTGGAGTGGCATCAGTATTACACAATGACAAAGAATTCAACAGGTGAATTGAGATTATTGGTGAAATTTTCTCTAGCTTCTCGCTGCCATATTGTTTCAAAACCTGTGCTCTGCTTCAATGTTCTGTTAAAAAGAGCCAACAGAACAAAAGCCCATTCATAACGAAAGCACTAATATAATATGTACCAAGCATATAGTATTTTAATGTGACATTTATTATTGTATAATGATTTAGTAGTATATATTTATTAATAATACATTAATTCAATAACAGTATATATTAAGGATTATTATGATTTAAAATAGGTTTAGCATTTATAGTATTATTAAAGGAAAGAAAGATTATGTCACTGAAACTCTATTACCTACAAATATTATTCACTGTTTAGCCCTTTACATAAAATGTTAGCCAACACCAAGCAATTATAGTATTTACTATATACCAAAGTATTATATAGTAGGCCTTTGTCCCTAGTTCCTGGGAGGAGCTTGTAAAGTCTTGCAATGTATTCACAGGAAGCGCCTCAGACTACACTTGAACAGGTGTGGACAAGGTATCTCGGAGTAGGTCCCAAGATGACTTTAGGATGGGGACTAGCCATGCTAGAAGGTCCAGCCCTGATATTAGCAGAACCCCAGGTGAACTTCCTGCTGGCTGGGCAAAATAACCGGGAGGTGACGAACAACTTGTGTAGATTGATACAGCAGGAGTGGGAGCCCTTTATTGTAGGACAGGAGGGGTATGTATACATTCCACACAGCTTATCTTAATTAACATAAACTAGATACAGCAGTCAACCAATAAGGAATCTCCACACTTAATGGCTCGCTGGCGTTACTTCACAAACCACTCCCTCTGGCAAAATGTCAGGCACCATCCTGACTTGTTTACAGACCCTAACAGTTTTGCACAGCAATGTGCCAGGAGGGTGATGGATTCTGAAAATAAAGGAAGTGTTGTATTTGGCCCCTCCAGACCTCACCCTATGCACCTTTTGATGGAACCTGACTAGTATCTTTTATGATAGTCCTGTACTCACAATAGAGTGCTCTCTAAGTCCTGTGAGCTGTTCTACCAAATTACTGAACCTAGCAGGGTAGTGGGAATTTCAAATTTATATAAGTTGGTCAGAAGCATGGGTATCCATGAAACCTCTGAGCATGTGGCTGGTGTGGGCAGACTCATGGAGGACTTACCCAGAGAAGACTGTGAGGACTTTTGGTAGTTAATGTCAGGATTGCTTAGCACAGGAATTAGACATTTTTTTTTCCTAGAAATTTAACATGTTTTTTTTTTCTTTCTCAAACAACTTTATGAGGCCAGTGCTATGTATCACAGATAGGAAATAGAGAGAGAGAGAGATTGAATAATTTGCCTCCAAGACATACAGCAAGCCAGGGGTGAAGCCAGAATTCAAACCCAGGCAGTAGATCAGCATGACCATGCCACATAGTCATAATCCTGTTCAGCCTCGTCCAGAGGAAAAGGTATGGTTGCAGAAATCCAGATACACACTCCTGAGACTTAGACGCCAATGTCTGCTTTACAGTTCTCTTTGCCTTGGCCTGGAAGCTCAGATCTTATCCTAGCCTTGGGCTAGATTTTCAGACCTTCTCTCCTCATGTGCCCAGTTCAATTGATGGTCTTTGATATTTTATATGCTCTGAGGTAGAAATATCCAAGATAAAGATAATGGATTTTGGAATAAAGTAGACTTAGATTTGAATCCTGGCTCAGCCACATTACTGCATCAGACACATTGCTTGATGGTTCTAAGCCTATATTTTTCTCATCCCCCAAATGAAAAGGTGGGTAGGTGAAAAAGTAAGTGTGCAATGAGGTTTTGTGATTAGGGCAGAACTGGGGTTAAGTAGTTTCTGACACAGAGTATTAAGGGACCGACTTCAACTTCCATGTATGCAGCATCTATTTGAATCCACAGCTTTGTGAGGGAGCTTTGGGTCCCCTGAGATATTTACAAATGCAACCACTGTGGATAAGAGAATGTATACATCTGAGACAGGCAACCACAGTGAGGATCTATAGATAGTCTAAGAGAGAAAATTTCCTTCTCTTCATATCAGAGAAGAAAAAAATCTAGAGAGATAAACCCTTAGGGAAAAAGAATCTAGAAGAAATAGGGTCTGAAAGTGGGCACAGAGAGGAGGTTCTGCCAAGAGGGTTGTAACTCTTAATTAACCTGCCTTTGCCAAGGCATGCTGTTAGCCTGTGAGCCCACTGTGAAGGAAAAGGCTGTGACGCTCAACCAAGAGATGTTGCCTTCACTCCTCTCCCCTGTAGTTGCACCCCCTGGCTGTGGGTTCCTCTCAAAGTAACACAGGGGGAAGGCTAGCTGTTCCCTTCTCCTTTCTTCACAAGGTAAGGGTTTGAAAGCACCGGGAGGTGGTGAAATAAGAATTTGAATTTTAATAAAGTGAGAATATCCAGCTTAGTGGATTTGAGGCTGAGCTACGGATGACAATAGCAGGACTCCAGTGGGGACCCATAACATTATGTAAGATGATGGGGATGGAGAGTTGTGGGAGGAAAATTCTAGTGGCTTTACTTATCTAATTGCACAAAAGGGTGTGCTGTATCTGGTTGTAATTTAGTTGCAGAATTCAGCACAACATAACTATTCAAATTTTTTATTTTTAAAATGTTTACCTTTCTTTTCTTTTCTTTCTCCCCTTCATTGATAGTTCCCTGATGTGTTCTTGCCACATTCTGTCTTTCAGTATCTGAAGATCTGCTCTAAGGTCTTGTCTTGTGCCTGGTTCTGGCTTCATTCTGTTAGTCCCTATAGCTTTTGCCCTGTTTATTTCCACAACTAACTCCTGTTCCTTCTCCCTTTCTCTCTTTCTTATAATAATATAAGGAGACCTTCTGGAGGCAGATTTCAAGTGAGGATGACCAAACAATCTTATTTGCTTTAGTCTTTCTCCAGTGTGAATGCCCCCATGCCTGAATCTGTCCCCAACAGGTTTGATATTTCAAAATTCCTCAGGTCTCAACTCATCCCACCTTCAGTCATTCTCTATCCACAAATTTCATATATATATGAATAATATATATTTTTAATCTATTACTTTGTAGGCCTGCACTGACCAAGATGGCAAGCATTAGCAAATGTGGTTAAGGAGCTCTTGAAATGTGGTTAGTTCAAAATGGGATGTGAATGCAAAACACTTACTGGATTTCAAAGACTTAGTACAAATGAATGAATACAAAACACCTCCTTAATTACATGTTGATTTCTTCATCAGATAAGGTTTTAGACACATTGAATTAAATAATATGTTTCTAAAATATTTTTTAATCTAATTCTTATATTTTTTAAAAAAATATGTGAATGCAAGAACAGTTATAATTAGGTATGTGGTTTCTATGTGTCATTTGCACTACGTTCTTTTTTTTTTTTTTTTTAATCAAACATTGCTGTTCGGCTCCCCCTTTAAGAACAATGAAACCATTTTATTTCTCTGACTAAAAGGCATCAGAGGTTCTCCAGGACACTGGTCAAACTCCTCAACATAATGCACAGACTTTTCTGTTCTGGAGCTGCTTGATTCTCCATCTCCACCTAGTCTCTGCCCACTGCATTCCTGGCAGCCATGGGAAGGGGCCCCACCCTCCTCGCCTGCAGCCCTGGGTTCACACTGATCTCTCCACCTGGAAGCTCTCCCTACACTTAGTCCCAAACTAAAACTAATCATCTTTATAACTCAGTTTAGATGTCACTACACTTCAGTTTAGGAACTCCTTATCTATTTTACCAGGGTCCAGTGCTTGCTGCTCATAGCCATCATAACCTAGGGTGAACCCCTCTCTGTCCACTCTAAGGACAGTGCTGGTCACATTATCATATTCACTGATGTGTACTTAATAGTTAGATGAACACTTACAGTATACTAGTTACAATGCCTTTGAAGAACAACAAATACATTCTTGAACAAACAAATGCAGGAATCAAACCTCATTCTTTTAAATCAATAAAGGATATCTTATATGATCAATTGATCAATGAATGGGTAAAAGAGATCATGAGTAGGATTGCTTTGGGGAATGATTCCTGGAGACTTGGATTGCTTGGAAACGAGTGCTTGATTTCAGTGTACCCAGGGGAAAGGAAATCCCTTTTGTCCAGAAGCTCAATTATAAGGTTTATCAAGGTTATAGATCCTATTGGTTTTCATTTTCGGCAAGTTTATGCACAGATGACTTTTGCCTAGAATGCCTTGTAAGGAACTCTCATTCAAAGTTGTCCTCTCTCTTGAACTGTAGGATAGCAAGGAATTAGGGGCTATTTGCTAACATCTGAACCAAACTTACATCAGCAGACTACTCAGACATCGTATCGTGCTTTGTATGGTGTTATCAAGACAGGCTTGAAAGTTTCTTTAATGAAACCTGTCCCCCAGTGTATGATGTTGAGACAGTTGTCTTAACTGACCTTGCCATTACACAGTAGTTCAAAAGTAAAACAGTATCAGACTCAGGGGCGCATGCCTGTAATCTCAGCAATGCAGGAGGCTGAGACAGGAGGACCGCAAGTTTAAAGTCAGACTCAGCAACTGAGTGATCCTTCTACAGCTTAGTGAGAACCTTGTCTCAAAATAAAATAATAAAAAGGATTGGGGATGTAGCTCAGTGGTAAAATATCCCCGAGTTCAGTCCACAGTCCCCCCGACACACACACCCCACCTACCCTGTGCAAAAGTTAAAATTGCTTGATTAACTTAAGTCAGAATCTCAATAAAGATGTTCTGGAAACTGATTTTTGTGGGAACACCTGATGCTTATATATTCCAGTTTATAGGCCTAAGTATTCCAAAACCTCATGTTTCTGCTCTGATTTAGCAATCCTTTTCTAAATAATGTTCCTCCAATTTATTTAGCTCACCCATGTTCTGTTTTCACTCATCTGTTGCTTGGTTTATCTTAATATCTTTTCTTTACCCAAGAAAAATTTACCTATGTTTGAAATATTAGTCAAATATCTTTTAATCCATAAATCCAAAATAGATCAACTCATCTGTGGATAATTCGTTCCTCTTCTTATCTCCCATAACATTTATTACACTTACTGTTCTCTCTGGCACTTCAATTTTGTCTTAATGCAGTCTTGTGATATTGATTACATCGCTGTGTTAGTATTACTTAACCTTTCAAAAGATTATACCATGTGTTTTCAAATACATCATCTCCCCCTTGAGGACACAGGCTGTCTTTTTATGTCTTCAGAGTCACCCTGGAGCCTAGCACATAGGTCAATAAATTGTTGTTGACAGATTGGTGGGTAATAAAAAGAAAGCAGGATAACATCAAATATGGATTGTGTTGGTAAAACTAGATCGATAAGTAAAAACTGATATATTTAAATTAAATGGAATGTGCTTTGTTAGTGGAAGAAGTTGGGTTCAGAATCATTCCTTTTTTAAATTCATTATACCTATTACTTTCATAGGTAGGCCCTAACTAGATGTAGGGGCCTCCACCAGTGGACAGAGCAGCAAAGCCTTGGCCTTCTCACTGCTTAACATTCTAGTGGGACAGACAGACAATAAAAGCAAATAAACAGGTAAAATATGTAATCCATTAGACAGTGTAAGTGCTATGAAGAAAATAAGGCGTAAAATGCTGGGGGATGGATGCTGTGACTATGAATTTCAAATTTTAAAGTCTATCCGATACATTCAAAACAGGTTCAATTTAGGTTCATTTGTATAGATTGGGCACTACTGGATCCCTTACTCTATGAATTTTTCTATCCATACAATGAATAAAAACCAATCTCTACTGACATATGTTGTATTACAATGCATAAAATTCTTGATATACTGTAGGCATTTAATATACCACACCAAATTGCATAACAGCATAAAAACTAATTGAGTTGGACATCCTCACATATGTGGGTAATTACAACTATGTTCACCTATAGCATCTCTCTATCCTAAAATACAGTCATCCATCAAGATGTGCTCAAATACCACAACCTCTGAGAAGTCTTCTTTGAAGTTCTCCAGTACAAATAAGGCTCATTCTGTGCTCTCAAATTTCTTTACATTTATTCCTTTATTAATAGTCTGCATATTACCTCCCAGGTAAAATTATATATTCTTTGAGGGAAAAATATCTATAGCTATTGGAATTTATTATTTTTACATGTCCCTCACTCACTATCTATGAGAAATGCAATATAAGCCCCTTAGAATCTACTTGCAAAAACAGCTGTTAATATTGTCCAACTGTAATCTTTGCTACTGAAACACAAGCTGTCACTCTCTCTTTCTTGACCTCTGGCTCTATAGAACTTCTTAACTGATCTCATTTGCATTCATAACTTTCTTCAATTTATTTCTATATCACAGTCAAACTATCTTCTTTAAAAATGAATCTAATTAAGTCAGAATTTTCCCTTAAACCCTCCATAGATTCTCATTAGACTTAGCATGACTAAGCCAACTCCTTATGCTAAAGCCCTGTGTGACCCAGTACTCTCTGCAGTTTCCACCTTGCCTCTCTCCAGCCTCTTCACTTAATGTTCTTTATCTATTTTGGTCCTCTTCTAATTCATTGAATTTTTCACTCTGTTTCTCAAAGCCTCCTGGAAGAAAATATTTCTTTCCCTTCTTTGTCCAAATAACACTATACATCCTCTAGGAACCACTTTAAATGTTACTCCTCCAGAGATGAAGTATGCAATTATTAATCTAAATTTGCCCACCTGTTTTCTTTGTTCTTAAAAACCTAATTGTTTCTCCACATGGCTCACTGTCATCAATTTGGGGGTTAATTTTTGTCCACTCATTGCCTTCTAAGCTCTACCACAGCAGAGCAAGAATTATAGAAAAAATAAATTGGGGCTGGGGATGTGGCTCAAGCGGTAGCGCGCTTGCCTGGCATGCTTGCGGCCCGGGTTCGATGGATCCTCAGCACCACATACAAAACAAAGATGTTGTGTCCGCCAAAAACTAAAGAATAAATATTAAAATTCTCTCTCTCTCTCTCTCTCTCTCTCTCTCTCTCTCAAAAATTAAATAAATAAAAAAATAAAATAAATTGTGAAATAAACCAGTGCAGCTAAAAATGTCTCTTAATATTTATCTGATGATACTTATTAAGGGTCAGATGAGTTAGTATTTACCTAATTTTAAAGAACATACAATTGTATATAAACAAAGCAAGTGTCTGTACATGGTCTGATGTCCACAGTTATAGTTGAATCTACAGTTCATAATGTCTCCATCTCCTCTATTCGCCATCAGCAACCATGTGTATGGAAACTGATGCTAATGGCCAACCTTCTCCTCAAAGCACATGGTCCTTCAGGGATCTGTTCTGATATCCTTTCATCAGCTAATCTGGAAGAGAAAGAAATGATCCTTGCCAGTTCTAGATCTCTGAACCTGAGGACAGTCTATCCTTGTCTACATTCTGTGTTTATCATTATGTTTGAATTCATGACACGGATTATGTCATAGTTTGCTTGTGAAATTAAATATGTTGCATAGAAATCACTAATTAAGGAGGTTAGAAAACCCAGAATGTGAAACTAACTAAATAAAATTTCATATAAACTCAACATTGCTAAGGTAGGTTTGGTGCTTGCAGCTGACTTGGTATGGTTTAGGAATTTAACACATCTGGAGTCCAGAAAACTGCATTTGCTTTGGAACAGATTGTTGGAGGTAGGATATGGGGAATAGAAGAGTGTCTATTACATCTGGCAATATGACTGTCTCAACTAAATAAACAATTCAGGACCTGATAGTTTAAAAAAGACCATAACAAAGGGAAAGGTCATAGAACAAGGGCACCTCTATCTTGGGGTTAAGGATGCTCAACCTATACCATAAAGGAGAGAGAATATTCAAGTAAAGCACAAAACAGGACAGTCAAAAGAGCAGAAACTTAGGACTCTTTCAAACACTGATTTAAATTCAAGTTCCTCTGCTTCCTTGATGTTCCACCTTGTGCCTTAGTTCTCTCATCTGAGGAACAGGAAGATAATACACCAACCTCACCAAGTAGTTTTAAGAGTAAAATGAAAGCAACTGATCTGGAACTCAGAATATAGCATTATTCCATCTTTCCTCACTACCGTACCTCAGATAGGTTCATATCCCATGGCAGGCCTGTAAAAGACACTTGGGCTTCAGAGGTGCATCCTAACACATCCCTTTTCAGAGCCCTCATCTCTGGAAAAGATCGGGGTGGAGGTGTGCTAGGATTTGGACCCTTGCCTTGCTTTTCTTCTCTTCTTCAGCCCCACCCTCCTGTGATGGTTTCAGTAGAGCAAAATTACTCCGGAGACAGATAAGGCTCTCGTCACCTGGGCAACCAAATCCTTTGGATGGAAAATGACTTTTCCATAATTTCATAATGGACTTGAGCGAAGGGAGTGGGAAATTAAATGGGAAAATAAATAAATAAATATAAACTCTGAAGGCTGTTGCACTCCCTCAAGGGAATGAAGGGTTGCAATATTCTCTGAGAGTTGATTACATGGCCCTTTCATAGGGAAATCACTCTCCCTTCCAATAAGCTAAGAAAGGCCCTCCTCACTGTGCAGATCAAAAGAGCTCCAGCAGTGCCCATACTCTAATTATTTTTAACACAAGTGTGGCAGTCTAATTTGGAGAGGCTGCCTGACACTGACTCTGAATTTTCCCCAAGTTTGCAGGGAAAACTTAAAATGCCACTGTAAAGTTATTTCGCCAAATCATGTACCTTACTCAAAATTACTTAATTCGTTCCTCCCTCCCATACATCAAGAATCATTGAAATTGAGAAGTGAAAGAAGCAAGCACTGATCTTATTTGATCCCTGAATGTATTATGTGACTGTGGTCCCACTAATGGGAACAACCCTCCAAAACCCTACAGTCAGTAACAATCAAGGAGAGTCTAGAACCAGGTTTCCTAATTGGTAACATTATATCTGATTACCACTTTCCTGGGCCATCTCTTTTGTTTCTTCTACATCTTGGGTGCATTGCATACACATTCTCTTTATTTTCAAAATTTAATGGGTAATAGCTTAAAGAAGGGGATGTGTGTGCACCCAATAATCTAGCTTTAATTAGAAAGC
The DNA here is from genome assembly GCF_048772815.1 of Callospermophilus lateralis. Taxonomy (NCBI): domain Eukaryota; kingdom Metazoa; phylum Chordata; class Mammalia; order Rodentia; family Sciuridae; genus Callospermophilus; species Callospermophilus lateralis. Next base: position 16,250,963 of record NC_135306.1, read on the forward strand.
AATAAAATAATAGGATTATCTTAGGTTGCTTAATTCATTTGTTCTTGCAAGACTTTTTTTTTTTTTTTCCTTATCTGGGAATACAGTGATTTTAAGGACTAATTTCCAAGGATTTCTTCATAGACATCTCACTATTTCACAAATATTTGATTTAGGTACTCCTTTTATTTCTTTATTTCTCAAACAACAAATACCTATTGAGGGTGATCTTTGTGCAGAGACTTATGGTAGACTTCTGGAGCACATCTAATAATCTATTGAAAAATATAATTATAGAAATAATGAATAACATGCACCCGAGGTGTGATAAAATGTATTTTAATATAAAAAACAGATTCTAAACTTTAGCTGTTCAATTAATGTAGTGTAAAAGGTAGCATTCAAGTTTCAATACCATTCATTTGGAGACTATTCTTAAGATCACCAGGTATATTGCTAGGATGGTTATTATTTGAGAGAATGCCCACAACTATGCCAATCAGTGTTTATATTTTACCATTAAATCTATTCAGAAACAAATAGGATTCTGAGACTGACATAGCCATGATGACTATTTAAGATCTCTTATATATATATATGTGTAGGTATGTGTGTGTATATATGTAATATATACATATTCAGATATATTGCCCAATTTTTACTTAGGAATTAATGTTAATTTTTAATTTGTCATCACAATTTTTAAGAATTACTAATTTTTTAATATTTATTTATGTTTGGTACTGGGGATTGAACTCAGGGGCACTCAACCACTGAGCCACGTTTTTAGCCCTATTTTGTATTTTATTTAGAAACAGGGTTTCACTGAGTTGCTTAGTACCTTGCTTTTTCTGAGGCTGGCTTTGAACTCTAGATCCTCCTGTTTTAGCCTCCTGAGCCACTGGGATTACAGGCCTGAATCACTGTGCCAGCTTACTGATATTTTAATGTATACATGAAATTTTTATGAATATCTAAATATAATGAAAAAACATCTGTTTTTTTAAACTTGAATGAAGGGAAAATGGAATCATGTTGATCATGAATTGATAATTACTGAGCCTAAGTGATGGATTCCTGGGGCTTTATTACACCATTGGTTCTGCCTTTGTACATATCTCAACTACTTCATTATAAATATGTTGTATTTAAAGAAACTTTATTTTTCTCACTTAAGAGTTTCAAAATAAAAAATAAAAAATTATTTATGAATCTTTAAAATATTTTCATTAATAGTAAAATCCCAAATTTTGGTCGTGTTATAGCATCTAGATACCAACTAAGATTTTTTTTTTTTTTTAAGATCTTCCTTCACCTGGATGGAAAAAAAAAATTCATCCCCTCATTGGAGTACAATGCTTTCAGAAATGGGTGTCACCAGTGTGATCAGTTATATTTTACAGAGTGGACAACAGAAGGCCCATGGGACTCTATGACTTACCTAGACCACCCATCTGGCTGCGAAAGACCTGGGACTGAGTTTCCATTTCCTAATCCAGCACTGTCTCTCTCCTGAGAGAAAAAAGGAAGTTGCCCCTTCACAAATTCAATAATTGAAGGAACAAAAAGGGAAAGTTGAGTCCTGAATTGTAAATGAGGTCTACACACAACTAGCCTTTCCTATGTGAGTGACATTATCATATTTTTATCATCTAAAGCTGCACGCTGACTCTATGGCCCTACACTATATTAAATACATTTATAGGCAAAAAGCTATTTTGCTTCCAAACACAAGTTTATAGCAGAACAATCAACAGGCATTTGATGTCGTTGGTGGCAAACAGGAACTATCTGTTGACAATTTTGTGTTATTTTATGTACTCTGTGTGTCTGTGTGTTTATGCAATTTTTACATTAATTTCTCCTTTAAATATATCTTCCAGCCAGCTACATAATTGGATTTTCTTTTGTTATAAGAAGTGAACATAAATTACCCCTGTTGGGTGCAGATTAGGTTACAGGATTTCTTCTCTTCTGTCACCGTCAAAACCAGGGTGTCAGAAAGCTTTAATATTTAATGCAGGCCTAATTAGTCTCAGTTGGGCCCAGGGCACTTAGCAAAACCTGACACCAGCCACAGAGTCAAGATCATTTAGAAAGCATAATTACCAGTTATTTCCATACTGCAATACATGCCCTATTAGGGTAGACGTTCTCCTCACCTCCCCAATTTTATAAGTAAATTGAAAAATAAAGAAGAATTTTTAAAAAGACTTTGATTCCTGGTGACAGCGGATGAAGACTATATAATTTGGTTCTGGGCCTGACATTTCTAAGATAAGTTAAAGAACATGCAAAAGTATAAAAATAGAATCAGAGATGGTTAGATAAACCTGGAGAAGATGGATCTTTAACAGGCTGTTAGAGAAAGTTAGAGATTCATAAGGATAAATTGCTGCCCATGACCAGCATTCTGAAAATAGCTGATCTGAAAATAGTCTGATCAGTCATTCAGAAAATGTGTGTGGAAGGTATATTACAGGCAGGCATCACACGAAGCCCTAGAGTTATGATGGTAGAAAGAAAAGGTCTCTGCTCTCCTGGGACATAGATGCTAGCCTAGAAACAAAAAATGACAAAAATCACATTATTTGTGTTTATAAGTTTGGGTTACAGATCCATTGGAAAACCACAAGATGCTTTGAAACCATGCTTTCCAGACTTCAACCGAGCTTTGAAGAAAAATTTCCCTGAGGTGTGAATATGTTTGATGCAAAGGAGGAAGCGTGAAGAGGAACAAGAAGACAGAGAAGTGCACAACGCCCCTGCAAAGAAGCAGAGCATGTCCATGGGAATGAGTGGCCTGAATGATGACCTGCAGACAGCTCCATGGTCCTGGAGGTTGATACAGGTGGGAAGCAGATAATGCAAACCCTGAAGGGCCACCCAAGAAATTAGCTGCCCAATGGCATAATTAGCTGCACAATAGGTCTTACATAAAACAATGATTGTCTTATTTCTCTCTGAAACCTGAGCATCTAACAAGATTTCATTGGATGAATGAATGAATGAATGATAAATGGCAGTCACAAGGTTCATAGCCCAACCTCCATTACTATATGCTCGCTTTCTTGCTCCACTTTATAATACAAAGAAAGCTCTCTTCCATATATGATATAATCCTCAGTACCACTGCCTAACTAACGGAGATATAATTATTTCCAGTAAGACCCTAGGGAGTTGACTTGGTCCAAAGCCATGAGATTGCCAAATGGCAGAGGTGAGACTCACATGAGGGGAGGGTGTTCACATTCACTCAGGCAGGACTTTTGCATTTCTGGAGAAACACATTCAACCTCATTGTTTTCCTGCTTTCATTTCCTTTTTCTTGTTGCTCCATCTCATCCACAAGTCTCAGGCCAGACATAGGTATCTTTTTAAGGCTTCTCAGCTATTTTAGCTCTTGTGGGTTTTCATGATAATTGCAGCCTCTATGACAGATCTTATCATTTGAGTTCTCTGTGCCCATCTACATGTACCACATATTGTGATTTCCAAAATGAACTCAGTATGTAAAGCACAGGACAAACTCTACTATAAACATTTATTGTTGGATTGCTCTCTGAGAGAAACAGCAATTCCTTAGCCTGAGTGGAAGTTTGTCTCCCTTTCTGTTTAACTACCAGACCTAAAATTTCTAGAACTGGCTTTGGCTCAGTTAATCAAATGAATAGAGAAATCAGAGGACTGATGTGTCAGGAATGGGAGAAGTTAGATCCTTGATTTACCTGAAAACCTTTCTCAGCCAGAACCCAAAGTGATGATCTCCAAACTATCAATGACTCTTTGGTGGCCAGTTTTAATGTCCTTACCTCAACTAGCCAGCTCAGACACCCTTCTCATGGTTGATTTTCCCACTTCTGTGTTTATAATCGAGTCATCCAGTGTTCTCATGTGAATGGAGGGTGTATGACTCTGCTTCCCTCTCTCTTCATCCTCTTACCTTTCTGTTTGTGACGTTTCTCCAAGGGTTTTTTTTTTCTCCTTCTATTTAATTAATGTTTGTAAACAAAACCTTTATAGTCTCAAAAGTCAATACTGTCAAATCCAAATTGTTAGTGATTTTATCAACTTTGTGTTCCTATGAATTATTTGCTTTATTTTTATTTTCTTGCAACATTTGCACATGTTTAGAGCTATTATAACTGCTGTTGACTCAGTTTTCCATTATAAAAATGGAAACCACATTATTTCTAGTAATTTTTTCTCACAATCTATTATTTTGCTACTGTGGCAGGCTTATTGGCTACTTTTTGGCTAACATAGCCCTTTAATTCCTCTTTTTACTAAAATTTATCTAAATGTTTGAGTGTGCCTCTTATAATTCTCATATAGCTGAAATATAAAGTCCAATGTGACCTTTTCTTTTAATTAGTAAATATATTTTACCCATTTCTCACACACCCTCCAGTTTTACTTTTTTTAGACATATTAATCACTGCCTGACATTATCTCTTTAGTGTATATCTTAAGTGTTTACCTACAGAAGAATATGACATCTGTGAGGAGTTGGATAATGTCTGTCCTTTCTAGTGCCTGAGTGGAACACGCTCTTGAACATGAGTTGAAATAATCAATAATAAAATAAGTACTACAAAATGTCAATAGCTCCAGTTTATTAAAAAAAAATGAGCTTCCTACTTCATTTCTCCCCCAGCTCACTTTTTTTTATCACTTTTGTGTTAATCAATTTTGCACTGCTATGATGAAAAGATGGAACAAGAACAACTTTAGAGGAAGAAAGTTTTGGTTTGACAGGTGTTCCATGGTTAGGTGACTTTCCAATGTTCTGGAACTGATGTGGCAGGACATCACCGTGGAAAGAAGTGGCAAAGGAAAGTCACTCAGCTCACGCCAGCTAGGAAGTAGGGAGAGAAAGAGAGAAAGGGATGGGGAGAAGGGGACCAGGAATGAGACAAACCTTTATAGGGCATGCCTCCATTGACCTGCTTCCTCCAGCTAGATCCCACCTCCCAGTCGTCCATTCAGAGATCAATAAATTAATCCACTAAATGGATTAATCCACTGATGAGATCAGAGACCTCACGATTCAATCATTGCTTAAAAGCCCCACCTCTGAACCCTCTTCATTGGGGACCATGCTTTCAAAATCACACAAGCCTCTGGGAGACATTCCAGACACAAATCATCACAATTTTTAAATGATTTCTTCAAGTATTTATCTTCTTATTTCTAAGACAAAAATGGTATGCTGATTTGTTTAGATAGATGCTCAGCCATCTTTTGTTCATACACAGAGAATGAAGTTCTCTTGCATGATCCACCGATTAAAATTATTTTTCCCAACTTTCTAATAGAATTATATCAATATTTACATTAAATTTATAGTCATTGTATTATCAAATATAAATCTTTTCACAGCTGAAGCATACAGTATGAGTCTGTATATGTTATGTTATATACATAAACACATACACACACAATTAAGAATCTTTTACTTAAATTAACAATTGACTCTTATTCCCATGTTCTTATCACTAATTTACTCCTGAACAATTTTCTCAATGTACTAAAATCTATTTGGCAATGTTAATGCATAGGTTCCTTTTTATTTCCTTTGTCCAAGAGCCATCTACCAGAAACCCTCTGGTACCTTCTATCTCTATCGGTCCATGGGATGTTCACAGCTTTTAACCCAGAGCTCTTCTCTCCCATTGCAATTCCATTCACCTCCTTTTTGTTGGACTGACTGCTTCCTAATCCTTGCATCTTTCTCCTTCTTCGATAATTTTCTCATGTAGGGAGCAATACATCCTTCATCCCACTGATAAAGTATACTTGGGAGTCAATCTTTGCACTCCTGTATGTCTGAGATGTCATTATTAATGTTGAATAATGGTTTATGGATAAAATTGTAGGCTTGAAATCATTCTCTCATATTTTTTAAGCAATTCTTCACTCTCTGGAAGATTCCTATGGTGTTTTCAGCAAATCTTAGGTCATTATGATTCCAAATCCTTCATGTATGGTTTGTTTGACATCTCTTGAAAGTTTTAATAATATTTGATGTGTTTGTCATGTTCTGAAATCTTATAATGATAAAGTTCTGACATCCATGGGCCCCCTGTTGAATTATTTCTTTGGCAAATAACTTCTTTCCCTTTTCCCCCGCTATTTATAACTTTGTTTAGACATATGTTAGACTTCCTATATTAATCTTGTATTTTATCTTTTGTTTCCTATGTTGCATGTTTTCATTTGTTTTCTAGGATATTTTCTTGACCTAACATTGCATCTTTGTCTTTAAGGTTTTTTCTTTTTTTTTCCTACCATGTTTTCAATTTTCAAGATCTCTTTCTTTTTCTGGGTCTGTAACATTTTTACAACATCTCTTCTTATTGTTGTTTTAGATTAAATACCATTTTTGTTCTCACTAAGGACTAACCATATATTTCCAGACATTTCTTTTTGCTCTCTACATTATCTCTATTCCCTTGTATTACCTTTTCTAAAAGTGGTTTTAGTTTCCTTCTTTCTTATGAACTTTAATTTTATAATCTTCTTTCCTATTGATCTAGGGATATCTGGATCTATCAAGTTTCCTCACAGAATTTTTAAAGATATGAATTTTCAAAGGTGAGCCTCATTGTAAGGAGGGTTTTCCCATCTGCCATGGAGTTGGCAAATGTCTGCAGAGATAGGTCTACAGATTGAATAAGTGACTTTCCCTAGATATGAATATCTGGGCACATAAGTGATGTCAAACACTCTGAATGCCAGGTACTGGTAGACTTCTGATCAATACCTCCTCTGTCTTCCATGTTTAGATTTTTTTCCTAGTCTCCATATGTCTAATGTCCCTGAGACTAGAGTCTCCTTGACTTAGTCTCATAAGGTAAAATCCCGTGTCTTATTTTGGGAAAGAGGTATGACAGTACTGGATATCTGCTTTGGAGGTGTTTTTTGAGGATCTAACTCTTCTCACACTCTTTTTCAACCTGCCTTCCTATTTCCACCTTCTTCATTTCAGAGGTAATTGCCTTCTCTAACTCCTGACTCCATAAAGTCCTTCACTCAAACTTACCTGATGGGTTGTTAGTCGCTGCCTATCCATGACTTTATATTTCACAATTTCATTGACATTTCTCATTATCTTTCCCTTTTACTTCATACCTTTTGTTCTTTTTTGGCCAGTAACTATCACTTTAGTAGGGTTTGAAGGAAGAGTAGGAAAAAATTTAGTCTGCATTCTGCTATGTTTAACTCCACATTCATGCCTTTTCTCTTCCACTTTATCATTTTTACACGTTTAGTCAGTTTATACTTAAAGGAGTCTTGTATCTACAGTCACAGCCTCAGTCAGTCCTACCATACATACAGTTTCCGTAGTCAGAAGTCAGGTATTTGAACCCCAAATTTATTGGGTTAAATTAGAACCAGCACATCATCATTCTTGACAAGAAAATAAAGTCTTTGTTAATGGTTGCGTCCACTAACTTTGCATCACCATCACAGATTTCCTGAAAAACAACTTAGTGAAGGAAAGATTTATTTTGGCTCAGGGCTTCAGAGATTTCAGTCCATGGTCGGCTACCTCTGTTGCTTTGGGCCTGCGGGATGCAGAACATCATGGTAGAAAGGACACAGTAAAGCAGAGCCGCTCACCTCATGATGATCACAGAAGAGAGAAAGCAAGGAAATAACAGGCCAGGTACAAGATACACTCTTCCAGGGCACACTCCCGGTCATCTACTTCCTCCCACTAGTCACAACTCCTACAGTTTCTGCCACTTCCCATAATGCTATGAAATTATCAATCCATCAATTATTAATCCACTGATGAGATCAGAGCTCTGGTGATCCAATCACTTTCTAAGAGCCCCATACTCCAACACTGCTGTCTGGGGACCAAGCCTTCAACATGTGAGCCTTTGGAGGACATTCCAGATCCCAGAAGAGACTAACCATTAAAATGATCAGTAGCAGAACCCAGAAGAGAGTAACCCTTTTACCTTTAACTATGACCAGCAGAGCCTACAGCGCCATGTTGAATCATAAACTTAAACTGTACTATTATTCACCGAGTCATTTTGAGTGCCTCCTCTGTCTTGCACTGTACTGTAACTGGGTGATAGGCAAATAAGACAACTTGTCTACTCTTGCAGAGCTTACACGCCCATGAAGGAAAAAAAAAAAAAAGATGTAAGCATAAAATTACCCTGTAATGTGATAAATGCTGTAATTGAAGTGATTACAGGAGTTCAGTGGTCAGGGAAGAGTTCCTTGAGGACCTGAGTAGATTACTGAAGAATGTCCAGGAGTTCTCCATGAAAAGACACGAAGACCACTCTTGACATAAGGGGTCCTCAGTGCAGATTCTAGAAGCATAAAAACAAGTATGTCCACTTCAGAAGAACGCAGTCTGGGAGCACAGAACAGTCTAATTGTAGTGTTGGTGGAGGAAAGCTGAGGCCAGGCCCTGAGGGGCTTTTAATGCCATTTGAAGAAATTTGGGTTGAATCCTGGCAGATTTAATTTTCCATTTTCTAGAAAACATTAACAAATCCTCTCATTTAGCAGTAGAAATATGAATGTTTATATAAATACACATGTACACACATGTGTTTACATGTATCATGTAAAGGTCACATTCCTGAATTTTTATATGTTCAATGTCATTCTGAGGCAAATGAAGGAGAGGCAGGAATGTGGTTGTGGGGCTTCTTGGAACATGGGACACAACATAAGCCAAGAGTCACAGTTAGGATAACCAACATAGAGAGAGATTCTTTGAGGCATCTTGGTGGAAATCAACAGAACAAACATGTAGGGTGAATCTGGGGTCCAAAACAAACCCAAACGATCTTGCTCACTGTTGGATTTCCTAATTATAAAGAGTAGCAAGACCTTTGCTTAGGAGGCTGTCATCTGAAGCAACCCAGACATTTGCAGGAAATAATACAGAAAAAAAAATGATAACTTTGGTGAAATAAGCTTTCTAATTCTAAAAAAGAATTACTCTCTAAAACATGTGGGCAACATGAGTTTTCTTGATTTCTGGATTCTATAAAGAAATAAGGAACTCAGAATTTGGGCAAGTCATACCAAGAGATCATGAGAATAATAAGAGAAAGAATTTAGAGTTTATACATGGAAATTATAATTTTGTGCTTACAACCTTTTGAGAGAAGCAAAGACGTTTGCCTCATCCCTACCTTTGAAGATAAAGAACACTGCAGGAAATTGAAATTTGCTCAAGGTCATACAAGCAAAATATCATTGGATCCTGAGTCAAAATTCTAAGCCTAGTGTCTAGCACTCTAGAATCTCCTTATCCCTCTGCCCTGATTTTCTCTCTTGCTGGGAGGTTGGTTTGGGCTATTAGGATTCGGAATCAGTAGTGTTTACCTCATAGTTTTGTGGCACCCATAGTAGCTAAGGAATTGTTTACGGCTATTTTATAAAACATAAAATGATCCTGATGCCATGTCTGAAATTTAAGTTCTTAAACTTTACATTTGCTTTGGTCTTCATGACAATAGAAATGAAGGGGTTAAAGATGGAGCAGAAGGGAGGTTAATTGACATGTGGGCCTATTGGTCTTTCCTCAGGCCATCTGGGAACTTAAATAGCCAACAGTTAATTAAAAATAAACTGACACTTTACTTTAAGGATAGTTTTAATAACCATTTATAAATGTTACATTAAAAATTCATACACTGTTATCAACTCCTGCTAAGGATTTACAGCACAATGAAGGTGTTATGAATGTTTTATAGGTTCCAGGGAGAAGGCTCTTCCTGTAGAGATATTTTCAGAAGACTATTTGTCTTTTCTGGGCCACATCATAAGTACTTAAGACAACAGCAGCTTGTGAAATAAAAACAGTTCCCAAAGTTCAGGTTCTGATCTTTCCCGCCCAAGTGTTACCGGTCACAGCTCTTTCCTTGGGCAGAGTGTGTTCCTGGAAGAGGGTTTGCTCCAAGTAGTAGATGCCATCCAGAGGAAAAACAGGAAAATGGCACCAGGGAATCCACCACCAGAAAAGATTTGCCAGACCCTGACTCAGAGAGTGAGCAGGTGCTGAAGGTACAGGGTGAGAATCAGCTGGGTATTGCCCTAGCTTTGGACCTGTGGATTCTGTTCAATGAGATTCTGCTGTACCATGAAGCTCTGGGTTCTCCTCGGCATTATTTTGAACACACCTGTGAATTTGTGTTATATTCCAACTTGTTGTAGACACAACTGTTGGACCATGGGTTTGGGTGTGCAGGGGTTCCATTTGCCAAGAGCAATTGAACAGAAGTTAGTCTCAGAATTAGAGGCAGGACTCCTCCAGCCGTCACCTTTGTTTCCTCCAGGCAGGAACCATGAAGCTGCATATATTGTAAAGACAGTGGAAGAGGACTCCAAATTGTTGGCTTCACAGTTAACAATTGGAAAGTAAATTTCCTTGTTCAAGCACCAAGAATTACATACTGTACTGCTTAACAGTTTAGGGACTGTGACTTTGCATCAATGCATGATTGGATTTTAAACCCCTGGAGGGTTGTCTCCAGTGGCGATCCAGCTTTCAAGGTAAAGCAATAGGAACAGAAATAAAATTCAGTGTGGTACATTTGTTTTTATTTCTCTGTTTTCCTTGCAGTTCCATAAGTAAAGATCAGTAAAGATTTGAATTTCTGTATTCATTGAAATGGAACTTCTGGACTGTAGACTAAAGCTGGCTCTGGATGTCATTCTAAATTATTAAAATGTCAGTAAGAAAGTTCCTGCTTATGCAGAAACGCAACACAAGCTTTATTAGTAAATTATCTATTAGAATGAAATATGAGGGATGGCAAGAACATCAGTTTGTATTTTAATCAGCCTTGGTTTCTTAGAGGCTTCTTCACTTTACTTCATTGGGAAACATTCTGTCCTCCTCTTTGTAATCTAATCATTTCATGCCTGAGCAGAATCTTTGTTTTGTGTGTGTGTTTGTGTGTGTGTGTGTGTGTGTGTACACATGTGTTTGAATTTACACATTCACACAGTTTGGTATATGTTTCCCTTTATTAATCATGACATAGAAATTAAATATCACAATTATTATCATGTATTATAGAACCTATCTGTGTCTGAGAATCTTGATTTTTCTATATTTCTTTTTTTTTTCTTCCTGGAGTTGTAAAACAAGCATTGCTAATCTTTAAAATTTCAAAAACAAGACAAAATCGGATTAAACAACAGGCTGGCTCATGCTTTAATTTCTTCTTATAGAGACAGAAGAACTTAAAAGTGAGAATAAAATAGATGCTGAAGGAACCAGAATGAGCAGAGGAAGGGGACAAAGAAAGAAAAAAAAAATAATGCAGGAACAAGAGAGTACATGTGCAAGGAAAGATGCAGGGACAAAGGAGGAACGGGGAAGAGAGAAAGTGGGGGGGCAGAAGAAGTGACAGAGAGTTAAGGCAATCTTAGATCTAGGGAACTAGGTGAAATAATAGTTCCAAAAATAAAATAGGAACTATAGTTATTAAATAGTTTGGAACAATATCAGCTCTGGAAACCATTTACCTGGACTCGGAATTGAAGAAGTGCTAGACTTCAACTGGTGTTGCTGTGCTTTTCCTACCATGATGAACATTCCCCTGCCTCAGTTTCCCCTTCCTAACATGATAAAAAAATGAGACCTTCCCAACAAATACAAATATTCATAGAAAGGGTAATATCTACCTAACATAATTGAGAAAAGCAAATGAGCTAATGACTATAAGCTGAAAATAGCACTTTGCAACCTATACATTTTCATACCAAAGATATTATTATCCTTCTAAAACTATATGGTGAGGCAGCAAAATTGTGTTTGGGGAGCTGAGCAATACACAAGAGGCACCTGTCCATCCTACACCATGCGTTCCTTCTCCATTTACCCGCCTTCCTTCAGAGATTTTTGCCTATGTAGCCGGTTTTCCCACTGCCATCCACAGGCTGCTACTTTGTTCTTTACAAATCTATATCAGGGAGGCCAAATTCACTAAAGCATGCACAAGAGGGATTACAGCTGCTCAGGCTTCAAAAAAGTTTGTTTCGTTTGTTTCATCCTTTTATTCAAAAGGGCTGGATCGGATTCCCACTGCTCCCCAGCCTTATCAGCTACCATGTCTGTCATGGATTTTCAGGCAACACAGAAGGGGGTGGGGAGAGAAAGCATTTGCTATTGTTGACTGTGCCCTCTTCACATACCCAGTCAGATTGTATTTCCTATGAACTCTTTCCCATCTGCACTTTCTCACATTGTGTCCTTCTGGAAATCTACCATATAGGTATATCTCTGTATGCATTTAAAGATAATAATTAGCCTTCAGCATTCAGAATATTGAAGCTTTATAAGTCGTTATCTTTAAAGAAATGGAAAAATTACTGAGAGTAGAAGGCTGGATTTCTTTGTTTCCTGCCAGTTACTGGTTGGTGTCTCTGTGGCACTGGAGTTATTGCTCCTCTTGGTGCCTCTGTTTTCCATACACAAAGTTAAAAGAGAGAAATTCAATGGTGGCTAAATACAAGCCAATCTAATATCAGAGATGTTTTATGTTCAATAATTCTAGGTTTCTGTCAGAGAAAAGAACTTCACTAAAGGAGTGGCCACTAAGTTAAACCTTGAAGACTGTGTAAAACTCAGAGAGGAGGAGATAAATGAAAGGTATTTAGAAAGAGTTCCAGGTGTGGATTAAACCAGCACATCCCTTCATTTATTCACTTATCTGGTGCCTATGTAATATCTAGTCTGTGATAGTCACTGTTTTAGGGGTTAGGGATTCAGCAAAGAACAATAGAGGCAAAATAAAACCTTCCATTCCATTTAGAAAGAACTAGTAATCCCATTTGACTGAAATAGAGAATGCATTAAAGGGAGCAATAATGACTTTGTGGAATTATCCTGAACTGGACAATGGAGAGATTTTCATCTCACCCATTTGTATTTTATGGTGGCACCTAGGTTCCTACTGTCAAAACATGCTAATAGGCCAAAAGGACTGATGGAGACTTCTAACCAGAGAAGCTATGCAGGGGAAGAGCATCTTCACAGGGATACAACCTCTGAGAATAATCACAGACAATGGAGCAATAGATACAAGAGAGAGAGAAAGTGGTGCATCCATGGGGGAAAAATATCCCTGGGCTTTGTAATTACATCGACACTAGTTGTGGGTGTGGAAGGCTTTTTAAATCTGAGCATTGGTTTCTTTATTTATAAAGCCCAGCTTACATCTTTATTATGAGGATATGTCAATTTGCTCCAGCCCAGTGCCCAAGACCCAATTGCTCAACACATAATAACGTTGAGCACCCAGCTTCTGGGTAGGTTGAAAACTTAGTTGAGAACTTGGCAGAGGAGAGAAATTTGACAGATGTTGCTGAAGAAATAACTGAAAAAGGAATTATACCAAGACTCAAAAAAGTTCTGCCTCAACTGAGAAAGCTTGAAAGTCACACCTCACTATGCCAAAGAGAAGAAATTGTGAAAGAGGTCATCTGTGTTAACGTGACAAGGATTTTAAATCACACGTATGTCTTGTTAAATGTTTCCATTGTGAGTTATGAAAATTTTGACTCAGACATTTGCCAATAATACTCTCTTTGTAAAGGTTGATGTTCATGAAATATGATCCCATCCTCAGGGAAAGCCATGACATAGACAGGTACATTAAAGAGACTTTCTTAAAAACTGTGAAATGAAAAACTAAACATGGGTTCAAAGTTTAGCCAATGACCATTTGAAAAGAATGGTAATCCTAATAAGAAAAGTTTTCTTATTTGGTTACCAAAATTCCTTCTACTATATTCATCCACATTGAAAAGCACTGTCTAATGAAAAATAAAAATGGTGATCCCATTTTGACAAAAAGCCAAACTATTAGTTGAAAAGAACATTATCAATGAGAAGAAACTATAGATAATTTAAAAATGCAATGAGTTGGAAAATTTCAAAAGTCTAGCCTGAAATTCCTGCCCTTAGTACTACTGGTAATATAAAAAATGTAAGAATCTCATATATATACATTTGCTCATGAGCTAATTTGTGACGACATTTTACTCTGTTCCTGGATAGTGAGGATCCATAAAGGAAAGGTACAAATAACTCGAGATTTCATTCAACATATTCTGTTGTGTGCAATTCTCTTTCATCACCCAAAGTCATGCAGCCATTGGCTTGACCAAACCAATGACAGATGGCCCATTTCCTTCAAGGCAACTTGATCAACTCCTGGAGTACACGTAACCTCTTCTTATACAGAGTTAGCATGTGCTAGTGGCCATTATTCTAAGGCAAAGCAAACCTAGATTCTAACTGGACATATGGCCTTTCCTTTAAATCTCATCTCTTAACATCTAAAATACCTATGATAGCCTACCTAAAGCCATCCTATTTTCTTCAAGCTCAAGATTCCAATGTTCCTCATGTGTTTTACATATCATAAGTAAAATCATTTTGAAATCATTATCTAGCTCTGTGGTTCATTATTCAGACAATGAATGCTTTCAAAAGCTGAGTGGTGGTCTTTTTTTTTTTTTTTTTGGTCAGATTTTGGGATCCATTTGATTCCAGTAGGTTTTAGTAAATTCTGACTGAAAACATATTTTCCCCTCTTGTTCCAAGTCCACCTCAGGCTGGCTGAGGGCTTAGCTCCTCCATTGCCATCCTTTCTGTGATCCAGTGTGATGGAGAAAGTGCCATCTAAATTTTTGCCAAATGTGATGCAGGGTTCTAAATGTCACTTGCTAGAGGTAATTCAAGTCACTTCTGTTCTGATTTCATTGGCCAGACCCTGTCGGAGAGCCACAGGCCACCTCAAAGTTGGACAGCAGCAAAAGGATTAGAATGCAAATCCAAGACAGGGAAGAGAGGAAGAATAATAACCAAGACAGCTTTCATTAAGAAAGCTATGGGGTGAAAATATTTCATAAAGGAGAATGTCATCAACAACAACAAAGATTATTGAAAAGTGAAGTAAGATGGGGATTACAGAGAAAAAGGAGACAAAATTAATAATATTTGGGAAACAATAAAATTCTAAAAACTTAGAGTATGATGTGATCTTAATCTCATTAGTGCAAGCACAAACTTTCCTAAAATGCCTGAAAGTTTGCCTCCCTCTAATATGAACTCTTATAAACTTGGGATTCCAGTGTGTGTGAATGTGCCAACTCTCACACAGATTTAGGCCCTCACTGACAGGTGATCAGGGAATACCATACTGGAGTCCCATTTGGAGATTCTCACTAATTGTGGAATAAATTTAGGGACCCACACAACTCAGCGAAAGTCCAGCTTCTACACCAGAAGTCGGCTACAACTGCCAACCACCATTACCATATAATCCTGAGGGAATAAAGAAGCTCAAAATTCATGTACGATGTCAATCAACTGTTGATCCAAGCCCTTGGACAGGTTATTAGGCCTTCAGGAATGTTATTGTGTGCTCTAAGGTATCATTGTATGCTCCAGTCAAAGGTATCATTTGCTTGAGACCTTATATTTGTTCATCTTGATATTTGCTTTCTTTCATTCCCTTATGTAACCATGCCTCAGAAAACTGGCCTTATCAATAACAGTCACGTTTAACTAATGTTTTTGCACCTTCCCAACTAAGAACCACTGTCATCTTTTCCTCAGGAGTCCACACAACGGTGATTTGAATTGTACTGCCTTTAAACCCTTGAAATCCAAATCATTCCATTTCATCTCCTTTTTCAGATAATGGAACTCCCACACACAGCCTTCTAAAGACTGTTTATGCCCTACCAAGGTCTTATAAGTGGGAGAAATGCTGCTTTCATTAACTCAAAATGAATTTATTCTCCTAAATGTAACCATGTCAACTTTGAGTCACAGCTCTCTCCTAGTAAAAGCAAAGTAAAAAAAAAAAAAAAAAAAAAAAAAAAAACAAATCAATGAACAAGCAAAATCTGTATAAGCCTGACCTCCCATAGAGCTTCCCACTAATTGTTCCAAGAGGATTTTCTATGAGTGACTATTATGTTTTGTAATTAATGTTTTAAAAATGCAATAGATTTTGTAATGAAAACGTAAGTTTAAATGTGAAGATGAACCTGGAAACCCATGTTTGTTGAATGAATGAATAAATAAATGAACGAGTACTATATACCCACTGTTTCACATTGTTTATAGCTTTAAATGATGTCAATACACCCAGAGTATGCAAAACTACCTGAATTACCTGAGAGCATTTACAGCAGCTGCTACATCAGCAGTTATTTTGCCAGTTGTTCAGAGGCTGTGAAAATTAACACAGGCTGGCAGAAACACTGGCAATATATCTGGGAGCCATTTTTGCCCAGAAAAAAAAAAAAAAGGTGATTTCTTTAGATAAAACACCATCTGCAGGATCACAGAGGATGAGAGGCACACTGAGCAGAGATCAGCATCAAACAAATACTAAGAACAAAAAGCACCATAGGGGAACTCAACAAAATGCTTACTGGCAAGTAAGCCGACTTCAACCAAACTCTGATATCACATGGGCAAATATACTTGCTTATCCATGAGGATGGACAAACAAATACTGGGTGATTTAAAAGAAAACTTGAGATTCTGCTTATGCCAGTCCCACATGGATTGAACAGAATCAAATATGCGGTGTATTATAATGGGTGACATGCCATGCTGGTTCTTTGTCAGGAGGACAGTTCTACCTTCTTGAACCTAGAAATCCTGTGGTTAATACATATAAGAATTTCACTTGAGAAGTTCTGGGAGAAAATTTTTTAAAAAAAAGTGACATTGACTGACCTATAAAAAGTGTACTCTGGGCCCAAAAGCATGAGGTCAGATGTTACAACATATAGGTGGCTGCCCATGGGTTAGGTGGCTGTCCATATCTGCATCCGATGATTGAAAACAGAAAAAATTGCATCTATACTGAATATGCATTGACTTTTATTCTTGTATTGGCCCCTCAATAATATGGTATAACAATTTTT
The DNA here is from genome assembly GCF_048772815.1 of Callospermophilus lateralis. Classification (NCBI taxonomy): domain Eukaryota; kingdom Metazoa; phylum Chordata; class Mammalia; order Rodentia; family Sciuridae; genus Callospermophilus; species Callospermophilus lateralis. The sequence goes on from NC_135306.1 coordinate 16,267,892, forward strand.
TGCATAGCATTAAGTATCACAAAAAAATAGAGATTTAGATTTAGAGTGTATTGCCGGATATGTGTAGGTTATGTGTAAGCGTGGGAGCATTTTATATAAAACACTTGAGCATTTGCAGATTTTGGTGTCTGCAGGGGTCCTGGAACCAAAGGAGAGCCGATACCAGGGGACGACTGTATTTGCCAAGACCAATTCTCTCACTCCTTTTCATCCTTCCTTCATACAGGCACACGCATATCTTCACCCACTCACTTTCTGTTAATGGATGAACGTTTAACATGCCCTTGTGCCTGGTGAGTCTCAAGCCTCCTTCCCCCTCCTCCCTGAGCTTGTTACTCCAAAATCACCCACCCCCGTCTCCCTGCAGCACTTTTAATCTAATCTTCTTTGTAACTCTGAGGTGAGAGTCATTTATAGATATTTTTCATAAAAACAATCTTTCAGAGAAAATAAAAACCAACACTTGGTGGTCAAAAAGGCCAGTAGGGCAAATTCTGAGGTCTGTCTCCCTCCACTGTTCAGCCAGGGGAGCAGCAAGGCATTTCTCCAAGTGCCTTAGCCATGACTTCTGCTGATTGCCTCCTCAGACAGCGGAGAGTGAGCGGGTGAACGGGAGAATCACATTGCTACTTGCTCGTCACTCTGCCAGCCTTAACGCTGCTCTCACTGACACAAACTTCAATTCCGGAGAGCCGGCAATTGTATTTTACTTTCACAAAAGCCCTAAGCATTTAACCTGACTCTTCCTAGTGGTAAAGATCTCAGAATCCCTGCAGCGGGATGACTGGCCAAGTGACAGAGTAGGGAGGTGCAGGATTAGTAGTAGAAGCACATCGCGGGTGGGGATGCTGTCACTTTCAGTGGTCTGATCCGCCTGCTCCTTGGGAAGGTCACATTCACTGTCTAAACCTCTGTCACTTCCTCTATAAAAGGAGAAAGTGGTCTGCGAATGAGATGAAATTAGCAAAAAAAAGTTTAGGAACTAGAAGTGACATTAAACATCATTGACCCTCTCTAGCCATCCTTAAAGCAAACTAAAGTGAAAGGGTTCTCAAACCTGCTGCTCATTAGGTTATCCAGGGAAGGTTTTTAAAAAACCCAAGGCCAAATCAGTTTACAGCGATTCTCAATTATGGGCGTGCACCAACAGCTGGGCTTGGATTCATGCTTTTTTTTTTTTTAAAGGTCCTCATGCGATTCTAATCCACAACCAACATTTAGCCAGGAGTTTGAGGCAGGATGATCATGATTGTAGGTTCAAAATTAAGTTCAAGGTTAGTTTCAAGGTTAGTTTCAGCAACTTAGCTGAGACCCTGTCTCAAAATGAAAAATAGAAGGGGCTGCACATGTAGTTCAGATGTAAAGTGCCCCTGGGTTTACTTCCTAATACCAAAAATTAAAAAAAAAAAAGAACAAATAAAAATTTAAAAAGCAGCACAAATGTACACACACGCACATATACACACACATACAAACACTGAACTAGAGAAGAGGAAAACACTGTCCATTATCTGCTGAAAGAGACAGACCAGGATGTGAATTCCTATCTAACTATCCTCTGTTCTAATACAATGCTTTTTCTATAAAGTCCATGGGGGAAATGACCCACTCTGCTCTCTCCAGCTGGGTGCAATTTTCCTGTCCATTAAACTACCCGGAGCACTTATCACCTTTTATCTCTTATTAAAGTGATTTATTTACACCTATCCTGCAGACTCCTTACGTCTGTAAACTTAAACAGAGAGATCACATCCACGTCAGGTCTATGTAGTCCTTATTGCCAGACACTCTGCCATTCTGTTCCACACAAGGAACACTTCCCCTCTTCCTACCCCCAACTTCCTTTTTCCAAGGCTTTTTCTTCCTCATTTTTTTTTTCCTGGGATAATTTACTTTTTTTTTTCTCTCATTGCTCTAATTTTTCAAGGCTTTTATGCCAAACATGGCTCTTTTATTTTTTTCTTTTCTTCTTACTCAAAGCAATTTGACCCTTTGAACAACATCCCCCTATATGAGCAGCTACAATTCCTAAAACAATTAGTGCTTCTTCAGTGTCTTGGGAATAGTTTCATTCTTCACTTATTATTCTTAGGATTATGGTGAAAGGGCTATGAATGGATAAGCTGTTTCCTCCAAGGATGTGAATGAATTCCCTTGAGTCAGGCCCAGATCTGTTTTATATTCTTTCTAATATTTGCTAGTGCTCCAATCACATTTTGTTATTTGCTGGATATTACCTACCTCCTGCCACTCCATCTCTTTCTCATCCCCCTCACCATATATTTATATATTCTTATTCCTAAACTATCTCTCTTTTTTTTTATTAATGTAGTTCTTTCTCACATTTCAGGGGCAAGAAAGATTTCAACCTGCTTTTTTCTAAACACTTCTTTCTTTGACCTCCATAGCCACTGTTATGGCTGACATCTCAACACAGCTGTATCAAATCTCGTGTTTCAACAGGTGACCACTTATTCACTTTCAAGAAGAAAATGTTTCTCCACTTAGAATGTAACTTCTATATTAGAGATTTTTCTTTTGCTTCTTCTCTACTCCCATTATATTTCACTGAGTGCTGGGAAAACAGCACATGTTTATCAGGAAACGGATGTACTGCAAACAGTATTGCACAATGATTCTGTGCTGAACTTGAATCACTTTCTACCATTAACTAAGTTAGTCCTCCAATCCTAAGAGATTGTCATTATTATTGTCCTCATTTTACAGAGAAAATAATACACAGAGACATCAACTAACTCGAGTTTACATTGCTACTAAGTGGTGGAGACATTATTCAAATCTGGGCCCATACACAAAAATCTCTTTGCAGTGTAATCTGTGCATATTGTGTTGTGATGAGGAACAAAGAAGATGGCCATGTACATGCCTTAGTACAAGATCTGGCATAAAAAGTCTTCCATCATGGCAGATGATATCATTACTGAAAGACAACCCTGGTTCTCTTCCTTACTATGGGATGTTGAGTTATTCGCTATTATCTTTACACCCACAGGCTCTGCACAATAGATTTGTACCGTCAGCAGTCCTTATATGATGGTACCCCCAAAGGGGGCATTTCAAATGCATGGGACTTTTTTTTTTAATATGTAGAAGCTGTGTTGCTATAATGGCAAGAGTGCCACTTATCCTTGAGCAGGGGGAAGTAAGGATACTAAATATTGAGCCATTTTCAGACTTTTCTTGTCTAAAATGCAAAACTCACTCTCATTATGAAATACTGGATCAAGTCATTTCAAGATTTAAAACATCACAGTATTAATACTAGACTTTTTGCTGAGATGAGATTCCCTGCCAAAGGTTTTAACCTTTATCACTTACTAAAAATTTAGCTCAGCACTACTCATCAATTACCCAGTACTTAAAACCCAGGGTTATGTATTTATAATTAATATGGATCAGATATCATTTTCCATACACTTTGGAAGACAAGTCAATTTGGAGAGCCAAACAGCTGCTCAATAATGCAAATGATGCCTATTTAAATTAGTGTATTACCATGTTTGTTTTTTTTAACGTTTGTAAAGCATTGTAGCATAGTTAAAAGGCACAGTCTGTAAGCATAAAAACCCATTTTTCAATCCAGGATCTGTCAATTATCACACATGAATATTTGGGCATATTATTTACCTTTGCGGACCCCTGTTTCTTCAATGGGGAATAGGGACAGTGAGGCCTGCTTTAAAAGATGTTGTGAGTACTAAAGTGACTCTATTTAGAAAGGCTGGCACATATTGGTGGCTCAATAAATGGTATTCACATTCATTTTTATTTTTCATTTCACCATGCAGAAGATATTTATTGGTTCCTCCCATTGTGCTAAAAGAGGAAATGCAATTTTGGATCTGGGCCTTGGAAGATAATTAAGTTTTGGTCTGGTGGATAAGTGGCCAACTTTATGGCCCCAGTATGCAATGGTCCTAATGTATGTTTTCATTCATTCCATAAATATTTATTGAGTTGTTGTTATATACCAAGCACTGAAATATGTCTTAAAGATGGAGTGAAGATTGTCTCCCCACTCACAGACCTGGCTCTCTGAAGGAGTCTACCCTGTGCCTCTGCAAAAGGCAGTAACCTCATGCTGTGTCTTCAAAACTTGATTTTACAACTTTCATGAATACAATGTAGAATGGCATCACCCTTGACCTATAGAAATATCTTTATTCTTCAGCCTTATTGTTTATACAAAGAGGTAACAAATCTTTCAGGTTTATGTAATCCAGGAGTTGTGCCTTCCCTAATAGTACATACACCACACATACACACACACAAACACACACACACACACAAAGTCTCACACACATACACAGAGTCTCACACACATAGAGTCTCACTACACACACACACACACACACACACACTCATACACACACGCACCACACACACAGAGTCACAAACACACATTCCATGACCTCTATGATTTAGTGGCATGAATTATCAGTGGACATATAACTTACACTGGCCTTGATTTTTCTCATTATTAAATTTGATTCATAAAGCACCTATTACTTGAAAAAAAATTAATTTAGCAGTAAAAACTGTTTAAAAAATATAGGGCTTTGCCCAGTCTCATAAACAAATTTGACCTGGGGATCCCTTTTCAAAAAAGATTTCCTCACTATATCTGACTTGATAATAACAGTTGCTGGGAAATACTTTCTTAACTTTTAGTCTTATCTCATAGTTTTCTCTAACTTGTATCTCATGAACCCGATTTTGAGCACATGACTTGGGAGATTTTGTTTCTCATCCTGGAAAAATAAGAAATAATTTTAATTAACTTGTAAGTCTATGGCTAGAGCAAGCTAATTTTATTTTCAACCTCAAGATATTAGAAGACATTGCAGCAATACTAAATGTTTACAATACCGCGTTTGGGTCTGTTATTTCTTTCTACCATAAATTACCAGTGAACTCAGATTGACAACCAACAAACATTCAATTGTATACATTTGCATTCTGCAAAGGAGTAAATTTACATTCTGAGTATAATATAAATACATTATATTACATGTTCTAAAGTAGACACTCTAGAAAAAGATAATTAAATCATGGCTTACATATAATGGAACTTATGATCTCAAAGATAAAACAGTTATGTCAACATGCAATCATAATTCATTCCATCTACATATGTAAGTATATATTAGAAATATATCACAGAAGAAGGAATTATTATCTGGTGGGAAATATTTTTAAAAATTTCTCAGAACTCAAGTATTTGATTTATTATAACTGAGCAGACACTAGTTAAACCAAATCACCAGTACTTGGGGCTTAGAATGAAACAGGAGAACTTTACTAAAAGCAATAACTACTGTAGGTCAGAGTTCTTAAACTGATTTTACCCAGCTAACTTGCTTTCCTGGAGCATTTAGAAGTTAGTTAATGGTTTATTGCTTAACAGAACCTATGATAGCAGTTAGAGAAAAGATGAAAGACTCTAAATCAAAAAATGTCTATGAACCTACTTTGAGTTCCACCTCCAAAGAACTAGCTCTAGAAAACATCCTCACTCAAAACGGTTGCCCCTAAAATGCCTGTCGAAATCATTTTCCTTTCAACTCTCACCCACAATGCTTCCTCAATTAAATCCAGAAATATACTACTGGAAACCATAACAATGTCATATGTGTTGATATTACTGCCCCATTACACTATATAATGCCCCATATTTTAGCATTTTCTTTGCATCAAAATCCTGAGTCTTTGTTCATACACTCCATATCATTCTAATCCAGAGTGTTAAGGCTCAGATACAGTGAGCCAATAACTTCAAGTCACACAGCTAAAGAGTAGTGGAACCAAGGCCTCGCTTCCAATCTTAAGTTTGGTGTTTGTTTTCTTTTGAGCAAACTTTATAAGGTGATATGTCTAAATATCAAGCTGCCAAAAATGTATTCCAAATATCTATTGTGACTTAGGGCTATTATAATTTGTGAACTAAAAGTTACCTTTATTCTCACATTATTGTCATGAAGAAGATGACATCAAAACGGTTCTCAGACAAAACCTATCAGTCTAGTAGACACGTTTAAATTTTAATAGTATTATAATTGGAAATAATAACCTTCCAAGTTATATAACTCACTTAACTGACTAGATCATGAATTCTCACTGCTAACATGCAACATATTCTTACAGTGTTACTCAGGGTTATGTGAAATTGTCCCCAATTTGTTATAAAGCCACTTCTTCCTCATCCACTCATGAAGTATATCCGGATTCAAGTGAGTGACAAAATAATGTATAAACGGCAATCTGCATGATCATCAAAAGAAAGTTATTGCAAATTTAGGTATCTACAGTTAAGAAACTAATTGTAATACTTAGATCAAGGCTAAGCAGGGTACCCCAATACTATCATTCAAAAGGGTTTTCTTTTATCACATAATATTTGTGTTTTCTGCCTGTTTTATGAAGTTATATATTGTAACACACCTTCAAATATTAACACAGCACTTTTGCTTTCAACCAATTTTATTTGAAATTCACTAGAAGAAAACCTAATAAGAATTATAATACTAAAATAACCAGATAACTAGCATTGTATCAGTGCTTTGTAACTTGGAAGTACTTTCATGCCATTATACTTGATCCCCAATAATCTTGTGCTATGTTCAGCAATTCTGTCACAAGGAAGCTAAGATTCATAAAGGAGATGCTGGGATATGAAAGATTGTATTCACTGACAATGTGATTCATTCTAAAATTAAAGTGCCTATAAAAGAAGGAGAAAACTTTGGAACTTTCAAATCCTCAGTCACCAAATCTGGAATCTGGCATTAACCTGGGATTCTTAATTCTTATTGGTTTGTTCTGCATCAGCACAGTTAATTAATATACAATTTCAAATTAGTATTTGCAGGCAGGGAAATGTCAGTGGGTTTCTTCTTATCCTCCTACTAAGTGGAGGACATTAAATCATTATTATACATATTAGTTTCTAATTTGCAGGTAGAAACATTAGCACCAAAATGCATAAAAAATTACTCTGAGACCGAAGGTCAACAGTTACACATTGGATTGTTTTGTTTCCTGCTGATTATTTTACAATACATTTTACTGATTCAAATAATTATCTTTCTTCCCAAGTGAATCATGACCTGAACCACATGCAATACATTGGGAATCAGAATGTCAATTGCATTTTTTTTTTTTAACATAGGTAAAGAAGCTCAGAGACCTAAAGTAACACATCAAAGATCACCCAGTAAAGTGGACTCCACGGTGGACCTCTCAGACTGGAAAAAAGTCTTAGCATGAGCTGATCAATCTATTTCTTCTTGCTTATCTAAGCGTCTTCTCTCCCCCTTTATAATTCAACGCTTCGTGACGTTCAAGGGGACAGAGGAAAATGCATGGCTTCACCAGCAGCAAACACACTCTGTAAATAAGAGTGCAATTACTGGCGGAGAAGACTGGGACACACTAGTGCTGCATTTTATCTGCTGGATGGGCAATTCATTAAAACAGATATCTAGTGTTTTAATCACTCTGCCAAACCACCATCTGTTTCCATCCCAGCCTCCTCCCAACCCTAAACATTCCCCTCTACCTCCTGCCACAGTCCCAACCAGGCTTTGGTATAAGAATGGACAGCTTGTGGGTAGAGTGTGAGGGGCCTATGCAATAACTCATCTTTGGGGCTGACAGAACAAGCTGCTGGATGCTGTGAATATGCATAGCGGGTCTTGCTGGGCAAAATTCTGGACCTGAAAAGAGGATGGCTCCTGCTTGGTAGAAAAAAATGCTTCTTCCCGCTCCTTACATCCTACTCAAAATACTTACCAATCCTTATGGAAAGTCTGAAAAATATTTTAGAGCCACAAAGCAATCCTCCTGATGGAAGGGATCTTGATTCCAATACTTAGGAGCTGAATCAAGATAAAAGGTTTCAATTTATTATTAATAATATGACTATGGTTTAGAAGTTTCCTACTATGATATGAGTTAGGACCATACCAAGCACTTTAAATGCACTATCTCATTTTAATTTTAAAATGATCTTTCTGGGTAGTAAGTTTTGTCTCCATTGAATAGATGAATCAAATAAATAATACTCAGGCTGCTTATTTAGGTCATTAATTCATGGTTATAGCTATTAGGTGACAGGGACTGGAGATGGACTCCTGTTTCTTTGACAAGTCCCATACCTTTAGTGATATATTACCTGCCAAACTTTATAGTGCTATAGAGATGTTAGCAAATGAGCTGCCTTCAATGACAATTTCATGCCACGTGCTCTAGTTTGTAATATTTATTGCTTCTTTTTTCTCATTGCAACCGATGAAATGATGGTTTGTTTTGTCTATGAATTTTCACTTTTATAAAATAACAAATATCAAAAAACTAGAGCTCAGAAAATTACTTTTGTCCAAAAAAAAAATGTAGCAGATTCTCAGTAATATAGACCTCTTGGTGCCCCAGCCCAAAGTTTTCTTCAAGCAATGTTTAGCCATCAGTGCCTATCCCAGAGCTTGTACACCTGGCACCCCTCTTCTAATCGATGGTCAAGGCTCAGCCTTGCCTACCCCTCAATTTCCTCACCAGCTGGGGCACGATGCATACATTTATGAGCAGTAAAATACTGGAGCCATCTCATCCTGGTTTGCATTCTGGATTCAGTGAAGTCAAACTAGTAAGTCATACAAGTCCAAGAACATATTTGCCAAACCCAATGCCAAAAATAAACAAATGTGGATCTTATTTTTTTAAAAAAAATCATTAGGAACTTCAAGACAGTGTCAATAGAACACAACCCAAATATGACACCCTTGTGAACATGAGATCTTCTTCATTGTCATAAGTTGCTTGTCCATTAACTTGACCCTGACTGTCTGTCCACCTGACAGTCTATCTCCCTAAAGGGGCCTATTTTCCTTTACCCTCTTTTCATAGGATCCAGCTGGACTGAGAGACCCTGGGTCCTGGCTTAGAGTGTGCTGTTAACTAGCCCTGTGACTTTAAATTTGTCATTTAATTTCCAGGGCTTAGATTCCACAAAAGCTCTGCGAATGTACTAGGCGATCCCAAGTCCCTGTCTACAACTGCTCCAGTTTATAGCTCTTAGCCCTTGCAGTCTACTTCCTTCCTCTGCTGAGCTCCATTTATCCTTTTCAATTTCCCTTTCTGCCAGTGCAACTCTGCGACTAATCAGCCTCCGAAACACCTGCACCACAATCAAGCATGGTCTCCACTCTCACCAGCCTCACTGCAGTGCTGGGCAAGCCCTGCTAACACTTCAATTATGAGGTCGCTGTTACTCATCCCAATCTCCTCATTGATTCCAGTGGCCACCCTGGGCTATGAAGGAAGCTTATTTTAAGACTGTGAGAGAGAGAAAAAAAATCTTTCCTGTGGAGTAGCCTGCTCACGTTTGGAACTTAAATGTCTGCCAAAGGCCAGATTTTGTTAAAGGCTGCATCCCAGCTTGGCCCCATTGAAAGGAAATAGAAACTTGAAGAGGTGGAGCCTAGTGCGAGGTCTTCAGGTCATTGGGGTGCACCCTTGAAGGGGATTAGGGGACCCTGGTCTCTTCCTCTTTCTCTTATGCTTCTGGCAATAAGAGTCTTTGCTCCATTACATGTTCCCACCATAGTTCACCCCCTCACCACAGTCCTAAAAGCAACAGGACCAAACAGTCATAGACAGGAACCTCTAAATTCAGGCGCCAAAATAAACCTTTTATTTTTCTAAATTGTGTATCATTTAATTAGCAACTAAAATCTGACTAACACATCTCCCAATTCTATCATATTGGGGGTAATATTAGCAAGACCTTTTCCTCGTAGGTTTATGTTTACTTTTTTTATTGTTGTTGTTGTTTTTTTGTTTTGGACAGTGATTTCTGTATCAAAAAGATAAGAAAAAAACGTACCCAAATTGCTTGTTTAAGTATACTGCGAAATGAAATTTATTTTCCAAACCATAAACCCGACTGTATTAAAAAGTATAGCAATACCAACATACCTTCTTTTCTCCCACTCTACTTTTTTCCCCCTTGAACTCTCTACTAAAGTAAATCTCTTGTGCATTGAAGTCATTCCCATTCTGAGTCTAGGCCAAGGCACAGTCCTTTCTTCTTAAGTCTACCTGGATCTTCTTCAGATCCCTCCATTCTCCTACCCTGCCACCAACCATCAACATCATCCTATCCAAAAGATTCAGTAACTTCCATCTTCTCCAAGCCTCTGGGAGCAGACCTCTTAACCTCTTCATTGAACCAGATTTGGGACTTTACAAACTTTACTATATCCTCCTTCAAAGACTCCTTTCTGCACTAGTTTTTGCTGATTTCTACCCATTCAAACCATTGGTAATCTTCTCCTTAACACAGTTCTCTCATAAGGTTGTAAGTATAATTTTAATTATTTTTTGGTAAAACATGTGTAACACCATCTTAAACATTTTAAGTGTACTATATAGTGATATTAAATACACTTATACTGTGGTGTGGCCTGCATCACATCCTTCTCCATAATTCTTTTCACCTTATAAAACTGAAATTTCTCCCCCAGCCTTTGGGGATCACCATTTGAATTTTGATCACCATTTTTTCTGTCTGATTGATATTGACTACTCTAAGTACCTCCCACAAGTAACATTGGAGTTTTTGTCCTGTGTGTGTGCGAGGGCGGGAGGGGTTATGAGAGAGAGAGAGAGAAGGAAGGAGAGGAAGAATGGGGTAGACTGGCTTATTTCACTCAGTATAATGTGCTCAAGATCCATGTGTGCTGTATCACATTGCACACGATCCTTCCTTTTTGAGACTGAGTGATATTCTATTGCATTTGCATACCATGCTGTTCTTATACAAGTATTCACTGACGGACATTTGAGTTGCTTCCACATTTTAGTTGTTGTGAATTATGCTGCTATAAAAGTGTGTTTACAGATACATTTTTCAGACTCTTCTTGAATTTTTTTTAGGAGTAAACCCCAAATTAGAAACTCTGGATCATATTGGAGATCTATTTTCAAATTTTTGAAGAATTTCTCTACTGCTTCTCATACCAGTTATACCTTTTCATAGAAACTATGCTATTTTAAATTCCTCTCAACAGTGCACAGTCCAGTGTTTGGTCTTTTATTTTTTATTGCTTTTTTTTTTTTTCTTTTTAGAATGGCCATCCAATTACATATACAGTAGTATCTCATGGTAGTTTTAATTTGCATTTTCCTACTTATTAGTAATATAGAGCATTTTTTCCACAAGCTTTTTGGCCAGTATAGAAAATGTCTATTTAAGTCTTTTGCCCATTTTTAATCAGATATTTATTTTGTTTGTTTGTGCCTTTATTGGAAAAAAAAGGTCCCATAATAATACAGTTAAAACTCTATACAAAAAGCAATACAAGAGCTTGCTAATTACATTTTATTTTTCTGCAAGTTACATATTCTTTATTCATCCTTTTGTCTCCAAATTGAACATTTTTTCCACAATTTTTATTCGTGCATTATAGTTGTAAATATTTATGTAATTTGTTGTTACATATTTTTACATGCCCACAATATAACAATCTGATTTGGTCAGTATCAGTCCCCAGAGCTTCCCTCCTCCTACCTCATCTCCCACCCTGGTCCTGTCTGTCTACTGATCTCCTTCTGATTTTCATGAGACCTGAAGCTTTCCCATATGAGAGAAAAGATATGACCCTTGACTTTCTGAGTTTGACTTATTTCACTTAACATAATGGTCTCTGCTTTCATCTATTTTCCTGCAAATGACATAATTTCATTCTCCTTTATGCCTGAATAAAAATCCATCAGCTATTTATACCACATTATCTTTATCCATTGGTCCATGGATGGGCACCTAAGTTTGTTCCATAGTTTGGCTATTGTGAATTGTGCTGCTATAAAAGTGGGTGTACTTTTATCACTATAGTGTGATCATTTTAATTCTTCAGGGTAAATACCTAGGGGTGCTGTAACTGGGTCATAAGGTGGTTCCACATCTTGTGTTTTGAGGAGCCTCCATATTGAATTCCCTGCTAATTTACAAGCCCTCCAACATTGTAAGTGTTCCCTTTCCTTCATATCACATCCTCTCCAGTATTTATTATTATTCATATTCTTGATGGCTGCCATTCTGACTGGTATGAGATGAAATTTCAGTGTAGTTTTGATTTGCAGGTTGTTTTTATGTCTGTTTGTTGAATTTCAGGAATTCTTTATATGTTCTAAATATTAATTTCTTATCACATTTGATTTACAAATATTTTCTCCTGAATCACTGGGATGCCTTTATACATTGTCAATATTGTCTTTGGGCGCATATTTTAAAAATTTTTCATAAAGCCAAATTTCTCTATTTTTTTTCTTTTGTAACCTGTACCTTTTGTGTCATACTCAAAAAGTCATTGCCAAAGTCAATGTTGTCAGACTCTTTTCTCTATCACTACTTCTGAGAGTTTAATTATTTTCAGTTGTATATTTAGGTTTTGATCCAATTTGGGTTAATATTTGTATATGATGTTAAATAAGAGTCAATTTTATTCTTTTTAATGTGGATCTCCAGTTTCCCAAACACCACTTGTTGAGGAGACTGAAGTCTTGGCAACCTTGTCAAAAACTATTTGACCATGTGTATGAGAGTTTAATTCTGGACTATCTAGTCTGTTCCATTTGTCTGTATTATTGAATTTGTTATACCATACTGGTTTGATCACTGTGGTTTACTATTAAGTTTTGAAATCGGGAAGTATGATTCTGCCTTGTCCTTAAGATATTGTTTTGGCTACTTGGGGGTCACTTAATTATCCATTTTTACATTGAGTTTTTCTATTTCAGAAAAAACACGTCATTGGGATTTTGGAAAGGATTGAATTGAATCAGTAGATTAATTGGGTGTATTGATATTTTAACAATGTTAAGTTTTCCAGGGTATGGGATGTATATCCATTTATTGTTCCTTATTCTTTTTATTTTTTTACTTCATTGTTCTATTTATTTATTTATTTAGGTACCAGGGATTGAACTCAAGGGCACTTAACCACTGAGACACATCGCTATCCCTATTTTATATTTTATTTAGAGCCAGGGTCTCACTGAGTTGCTTAGCACCTCACTTTTGCTGAGGCTGGCTTTGAACTTGTGATCCTCCTGTCTCAGCTTCCAGAGCCACTGGGATTACAGACTTGTGTCACCTCACCCAGTAATTTCCTTATTCTTACTCACCAATATTTTGTAGTTTTTGAAAGTATAAGACTTTAGCCTCCTTGGTTAAGGTGAGTCCTGATTTTATTCCTTTGATACTATCATAACTGAAATTGTTTTCATTATTTGCTTTTCATAATGTTATTTGTTAATGAATATAGTCAGTACTGATTGGGGCTTGATTTTGTATCCTGATACTTTTCAGAATTAATTAATATTTCTAAAATTGTTTGTGGAGCCTTAAAGGTTTTCCACAAATAAAATCCTACTATCTGTGGACAGAAACAATTCCTCTATTTCTTTTTCAATTTGAATTTCTTTTATTTACTTTTATTTACCCAGTTGTTTTGACTAGGATTTATAAAACTATGTTGAAGAGAAGTGGGTATGTGTGATTTGTTCCTGATCCTAGAAGAAAAGCTTTTTCTAAAAAACCACTAAGGTATTTCATGTATGTTTTTTTTTTATTATTATATTGAGGTAGTTATCTCATGTTCCTAATTTGTTGAGTATTTTTTCATAAAAAGATGTTAAATTTTGTTATTTTTCTGCATCAATCCAGATAACCATGTAGGGCTTTTCCCTCATTTTTTAAAATATGTTGATTTACATTGATGATATTTAATATGACAAATCATCCTTGCATTTTCAGAGGAAATTCCATCTGGTTGGGTTATATACTTTTTTAATATGCTGCCAATTTCAACTTGCAAATATTTTGTTGAGATTTTTTGCAGCAATATTTATAGAGGATTTTATATTTTTGCATGTTTTTCTTGTAGTCTCTTTGGCTTTGGTATCCATGTAATTCTAACTTCATACAATGAGTTAGAAATTTTCTTTCTTCTTTGGTTTTTATCATTGTTTGTTTGTTTGGAAAACTTTGAAAAAAAATGTTGGGATTACTTTTTCTTTAAATGTTTGGTAGATTTGCCAATGATGTAATCTGCTTTGTGGTTTTTCTTTGTTCAGAAATCTTAATTACTTAATCAAATTCATTAATGGTTATATGACTATTCAGATTCTATTTCTTTGTCAAGTAATCTTGGTATGCTTTATGTACTTAGAAATTTACCACTTCGTTTAGGTTATACAATTTTTTGGCACGGCTCAATATTAATGTCTTCATTTTCTTTCTACTTTTAGTAACTTGAGTTTCCTCTCTTTTGTTCTTAGACCTAATACGTAAAGTTTCGTCAATCTTGTTGGTCTTTTCAATGGACAAAGTTTGGTTTTATTGATTTTTCCCATTGTTTTACTATTCTTTATTTTGCTTTTGTCCATTATAATATTAATTATCTCCTTGTTTCTGCTAGCCTTGGCTTTAGATTTTTCTTCTTTTCCTAGATCCTTAATTCACGTTTTCAGATATTTCTTTTTTTAATGTAAATTTTTCCAGCTATAAATTCCCTCCTTAACACTTCTTCTTGTATATTATAAATTTTGGTATATTATGTTTTCATTTTTCTAAATATTTTCTAAGTTTCCTTGCAATTTCTTCTTTAACTCGTTGGTAGTTTGAAACTGTGCTGCTTAATTTTCACAATTTTGTGCATGTCTCTGTTTACTTCTATTATTGATTTATAATTTCATTCTGTTGTGATTAGAGATTATACTTTATGTGGTATCTATTTTTATATCTACTGATACTCAATCTGTGTCCTAGCCAATGGTCTATCCTAGAAAAATGTCCCATATGGCCTTGAGAGAAACATGCATGCTGAATATGTAGCATTTGGGGTATATTGTTCAGAATATGCCTGTTCGATCTATGGTTTGGCATATTGGCTAAATCCTCTATTTCCTTATTTATCTTCTTGTTCTTCTACCCATTATTAAGAGGAAGATACTAAAATCTTCAACTACTATTATAGAACCTTCATTTCTGTTGTTTTTCATTTTATACATTTTGATAATGTCAAATATTGTATGTCCTTTCCTTTCAACTTATGGATTTCCTCAAGTATTCTTATGGGGCAGATCTAGCAGTAATACATTCCTTTTGCTTTTGTTTATGAGAATGTCTTATCCTTTACTTTTGAAGGAGAGTTTTGCCGGACCCAGGATTCTTTGTTGGCATTTCTTTTATCCTTCTGAAAGCAGCTTAAATATACCTGCCTACTATCTTTTGTACTCCGGAGTTTCTAATTAGAAATATGCTTATAACCATGTTGGAGATTACTTGTATGTAACAAGGCCCTTCTCTCTTGCTATCTTCAAGATCTTTCTTTGCCTTCACCTTTCAAAGAATTGGTTATACCATGACACATTGTGGAATTCTTTCATTTCATTTTACTGTTCATTTACTGCTTCATTTTAGAGTTCATTGAGCTTCTTGAATATTTATATATGTGTTTTATTAAAATTTGAGAAGTTTTCTGACATGTTATCTTCAAATGGATTCTCTTTCCCTTCCTCCATTTCTTCTCTTTCTGAAAATCCCATAATGTGTATATCAACATATTATGGGACACAATCAAATTCTAAGGTTCTATTCACTTTTCTTAATGTTTTTCACTGTCTTTCTCAAAATCAGTAAGTTCTGCTGTCCTATCTTTAAGTTCACTTACTCATTCTCGTTTGTCTTAATTTTCCATAGAATCCCTCTAGCAATTTTTTTTTAAATTTTCAAGTGTTGCATTTTTCACTTTCAGGATTTCATTTTGATTTCTTCTTAGGGTTTTCTATCTCTTTGTTGATATTTCTATTTTATTAATATGTCATTTTCTGGACTTTCTCCATATATTCCTTTACTTGTTTGTGCTTAACAAAATCTATTGTCAGAACTTTTTCAGGGACAATATCAATTGGCTGGTTACATTTTTCTTTTCCCTTAGAATGAATGTTACTAGTACTATGATAAGGCTGATAATTCAATTCTCTCATTTCCCCAGAGTTTTATGTTTTGCTATTGGTTTTATTTATTTATTTTTATCATTGTAGGTTTTTGCTATATAAAAAGTCAGTCTGATGTGTAAACTTAGATTCTTCTTGGGTCTTTTTTGAGCCTGTAAATAAAGTGACTGGGCATGCACAGTTGCTTTCTGATTTTCCCCATATTAGCTATTGTTTTTTTAATATTCTAGAATTTATGTGTGGCTCCCAAAAAGGATAAGGCAGAACATTGGAGGAGATGAAGAGCTCTGGAAGTCTGGTACTTCAACAGGACTGGGAGGGATTTGTAACGATGAAAGTATGTACAACAAGCATGGTTTGTCTACAACTATATGATCAGAAGCAGCAGTCAGTTATCAGAGCACATATTTCTGATATTTGAAAGTCAGGATTCTTTTTTTCCAACCATGACTCACTCCAGTTCTGTGCAGGTTGTTCCATGAACACATTGGTAATTGTGCTACTTGCTGAAATAAAAGGAAATTAACCATAATTAATCATCTATGCCTTCTCCTAGATATTGCAAGCTTTCAATAGTTTTCATAGTTCCCAAATTATTCATTAAATTAATTATTCCTATGCAATTTTTAGATAGTTAGGAAGACAGATTTTTGGTTTTTCTTATTTGTCCACCTTCCCATAATTCTCTTCCAATATTTACCACTTCTTTAATTTGATTAAAAATGTGTATGCACCTGCCTCATCTCCCTGACTAACATTTAACAAACTTGAGAACTCATGGGCTGAAGAGGTTCTTGATTTACAGTAGGGCAACAGTGTTTGTTGAGTGAATAACTGAACAACCATCAGATTGACAAGTTAAAACATGAACAGCTGGATTCCAGTCTTGTCTCGGCTGACCTCTCTTCTCTGGTCCATGTTCATGTTTCTGTGCTTCTGAGTCCATCAAGAGTGAAGTAAAGAGTCTGTTTCTTTGAGATCATTCATCTGTCCTGCTAATTTGTGTTAAGTGGTCATTTATCAGAGCCAAGCTTTTAAGTCCATTAAAAGTCTTACAGCTTGTTTCAAAACTGAGAACACTATAAAAGACAACATCAATCCTGTGTCTCTGCCCTGCACTCAGAACTGGTTTTGGCTCTCAACGTAGGTCTCCCAGGGGCCTCCAGGACCTGCAGGATGACCCCACAGAGTGACAGCAGGCCATGGAATGATGTTTCTTCTGCGATGTGAAATAGGCCACCCTGAACTCCAGGATCTCATGGAGATACCAGATGGAGAAGAAATCAACTGCTATTATCCTCAAATACTCTCATTTCTCAAGCTTTGTAATACGCTTTTAAAAACACTTCTGAAAAACAACGAATTTGACAGGCCAGACGCAGCTCACTAACCTGGAAAATTTGTTTTAAAAATACAGATCCCCCTCAACCCATCTGTAGAGAATTTTTATGGTGAGACTCAAAGTTGTATATTTTTAAAAGCTCATTATGTGATTCTGATTTACAGTCAAGGTATAGAATCTCTGGCAGCCTATTACATAGTGCAAGGCAATTATACATCATTTATACTTTCATTTGGTACTCTCAGAAATAGCAGAGAGTGTTGTGTCCATTTTAGGAATGTGAACACCATGGCTCCTGGAAATAGAGGGTTTCACTTAGAGGAAGCCTTACTCTGGTCAAAATTGAAGAAGTAAACTTAGGTCTTCCCACTCCTGACCCAGGGCCTATCAATGCTCACTTTGGAGGCCTGGGAACTATAGTCACTAACATAATAGCATTAACTAGTTTGTCAAATTGCACTTCAGAGGATGAAAAAAAAAAAAAAACAGCACAAGCATTTTAATCAGAAAAGGAGTCACAGAAGCAAGATACATCAATATTAGGGGAAATCACTTTTTTTAGAGAGAGAGAGACAGAGAGAGAATGTTTATAATTTTTATAAACAACATCTTTATTTGTATGTGGTGCTGAGGATCAGACCCCGGGCTGTACGTATGCCAGGCGAGCATGCTACCTACAGCTTGAGCCACATCCCCAGCCCAGAAAATCACTTTAAATAGCCTTGAGATAAGTGGACTAAAGAAAATAAAACTCACTTAATCTCAATAGATTATTAGCCTTTCCTCTATTTCTTTTTTTCTTCCTCATTTCCATCTCACATTTTCATCTTTATTTCTTTTCAGCCAGTGACTTAGAACCCTGAGCCATGACCAGTACAGAATGTGTCAGATGATGGTCTTGGCGGGATGGAAAGGAAGAGGTGAGTGTAAGGGTGTACACCTGCTCCAGGGATGCTGGTTCTGAACAACCACTGCTGTGGAGAAAGTGCCACACGCCCTCCATCTAAGGACCAGCTCCCTCTCTGGAGAAAGAGGTGTGAATCTACATGATTAGAATGCAGGGCTTTTACAGGGCCATATTTTACTAGTGAATGGTCTTGTTCTGTCTCAAAGTTCATCCCTTTGTATAACAAAGGTGCTTGTCTTCTCCTGATAACACCTACCTTAATAAGGACATTCTAGACACATTGCCCCTCTTCTATAAGTTCTGAATGTGCATTTCCACAATTACATTTGACTGGAGTCACTTGCATACCTGAAAATACTGACTTAATTATTTTTTCGCACTCCATTCATGATCAACATGATAATTTTAACCCAAGAAATAAATCAAGAAAAATATTGGAATGAGATATTTATTGAGATTACATATGTGGAGACGATTTGGTAAAAATATTCAAGAGAGTTTGGTTTTGGTTGTGCTAATTTTGAGATATCCAATTGATATCCAAAAACAGAAAGAAGAATCCTTTGGCTCTGAGAGAGAGGAAAAAAGGGATTTCTTGAGAAATATTATATTGGAATTAGACCTAACATTTGGAAGTTGACAGCATATAGAAAGTATTTGAATCTATGAGACTATGAAATATAATCATCTACATAGTTCAATAAAAAGTAAAGAAAAAGCCCTGAGAAATTGCAATATTTACTGTTTAGGACAAAAACTATGATCCAACTAAGAAGGCTTTTAAAAAAATGACTTGTGAGAAAAATAGAAAACCAAGAGAATACAATTCTCCAGAATCCAAAACAGACATAAAAATATATTAAGAGGAAAAGGTTATCAATTACACCACTAGTAAAATGATGACTGAGAATTCCTATTGCATTTGGCAAAGTGAACATCTTCTGTGAACATGACAGGAGTAATCCCAGTGTTTTGGTAAGTTAAACTTGAATAGAACAGTAGACTGAAGTTAGAAGGTAAGGAAAGGGAATATGTCAATTCTTTTGAGGAAGATTTTTTTTTTTTTTTTGGTGGGAGGGATTGGAAAAGAAAGAGCAGTCATTGGGTAGGATATGATAACAGGGAAGTTATTGCCTTTTGTCCTTGTTCTAATTAGAAGAAAATCACACATAGCATGCCTGTATATTTACAGGAATGGCCAGGTAGAAAGGATAGGAATGACAATGAGGAAGTGAGATTCTCAAATGTGCAGATGAGAAGGGTTTGTTCTTAAGGTGAGCACCTAGACAGATCATTCTATAACAATCGAAAACAAAATTTCATGGATAGACACAAGTATGTTGGTAACTTTGAGGAAGAAATTTGTTTTTCTTATATTCCTTTGCATTACTTGAACTAGAATTCATGATCCTACCCCAGGCATCATATATATAACCCCATTAAATGATTGTGGAAGTGATCTTCTAATATCACCCAGAAAGCTAGAAATGTTTAGGACCTTAAACTCAGTACTCTAATGACTATATGGTGTAAAATTTTTCATACATTCATAAAATTACTTGAATCATCTTGGCTAAAAACCCTTCTAGACTCTAGAAATAACTAGTGAATAATCTGATTCCCATTTCCAAATATGTTTTAATCTAGAAGGTGAGTCAGGTACAAATGACATAATTAATAATTTAATTGATGAAGTTCTACAGAATAAGATCCATTTGTAATAAGAACAAAATATGAGGCTTGAAGTATGGTGACTTGGGAAAGTAAGTAACTAGTAATCTAAGGTACTAAGGATGAGTAAATCATGCACATATGGATTAAAGTGTAGAGAGTGTGGGTGAGAACATTATATGGAGCAGGAACACTATATACCAGCACTGTGAGATGTTATCAAAGGTGGCAGGAGTGATGACAACCTGGAATGGAGTATCAGTTGGAGGAACAGACTTGGATCCTATGACAGCACCATGGTTAAGAGTTCAGATGTTACGAGAGATATTGAAAGGAAACCAAGGGGGATTTTCAATATAGATCCACTTGAGCACATCTGTATTACACAAGAATGGCTCTGGCTTCTATGTAAAGAAGAAACTGAAGGGGACATATAGCTACGTAGGGAAACTATTTGGAATATTATTGCAATTGGGCAAGAATGGAATGATGGTAGCATGGATAGAGCTGGTACATAGGGAGATGGAGAGAAGCAGATGGATTTGATAGATAATAAAGAATTTAAAGTGATGCAGTATGGTAGCAGATAATGGTAAGAAAGATACTTGTGAGGATGACTTCCAGGGGTTGAGTTTCAATAAGTGAGTCAATGATGATATTCTTACAAAGAACAGAAGATTTTGGAGTTTCTTCAGTAATAACTTTAATAATGGATAAGGTGAACAATGTCAGTGAAATTTTTTAGATGCCATTGTCAAATATAATTCCTCAAATGCCATCCAAGCACTATGCTGTGTTCTATGAACACAGATAAAAATTATACTTATGCCCCATCTTCAAAATCGAATGGGCTAGTAGTTCATATACATCTGCTTTGGTAACAGCACCTTCCTCATTGTGAGTCTACTCCTAGGTCTAAAAGTAAAGAAAGAAAATATTCCAAGATGATATCCTTTAATGAGGCAACAGTCACTCTTTAAAAGCATCGGAATGTGGTGTGAAATATGCTAATAACATTTATGCAAATGAAGGTTCACTGTATTAACTACAAGATCAAAGGATAACTGCAAGTAATTCAGTAATGGGTTGTAATTACCCTTCCATCTATAGCATGGGGGATGAGGGTGGCTCGTGAATCTAACACTTAGCTAATACTTCAATATTTCATGCTGCCTCCTCTTTAACATTGTGCTGCATGTGCCCGAAAAGCTGCCTCAAAATGAATCAAGATTTGGATATCAAAATATTTGAATAATAAATAAGGGGGACAGAGTAAATAATGGGGACTAGAGTAATTTTTCATTTTCTTCCTCTTCCTTCCCTATTCATCCCTTTCCTCCTTCCTCCCTTCCTTCCTTTCCTGAAATTGGTCATGTAAGACAGAGAAGTCTTAAAACACTAGAAAATATGGTTAAAATTCCAGGTTTGCCAAAAACTAGGTGTTTGACTTTTAATAAAGTAACTGACCTTCTTTCTCAATCAACGCTTCCTTTTTTTTGTATATAGAAATGTGAATATTTGTAATGACCTCTTTGAAAAGTGTCAGAATAACTCCCTTTTTATTTTAAGATTTTTTTATTTTTTTTACTTTTTATTTTAAAATAATTTTAAACTTAAAGAAGGAATGTAAATATAATAACAAAACTTCTTCTCCACTAAATAATTTGAAGATGAGTTGTAAATATATTTATTTACCTCTGAATGTTTCACATGCTATTCTACAAAGATATTACTCTATACCATACATTATGGCCATCAAAATAAAGAAACTAATGCTGATGCATCTGCTCTCTATTAACTAATCAAACAAAAAATTCAGTTCCTACCAGTTGTTCCAGTGATTTATTTGTAGTAAAATTATTCAGTCTATGATCATAGGTGAAGTGTTTGGTCTCCATGTTCCTTTAGTTTCCTTTAATTTGGAAGAGTTCATCAGTCTTTCCTTGACTTCTTCCCTGACCTTGAGGCTTTTGAAGATGAAAGCAAATTGCTTTGTAGAATGTACCTCAGTTAGCATTTGTCTGACATCTCTTCACAATTAGATTCAAGTTATGCCTTTTTACAGGCAGACATATGATAGAAATGATTTTGTGTTCTTTTTATTGCACATCCTATTGGGTGGCACTCATTTCAGTTTGAGCTATTACTGGTGATATTCTGATGAAGGTGATATCTGTCATGCATCCCTTTTGCAGAGCTATTCTTTTTTTCTTTTGAAATGAATAAGGATTTGGGGGAAGATATTTTAAGATACATAAACATCCCATTCATCTATAGGCTTCCATCCACTCATTTTACTGTCTGCTGATTTTTTAAATCTGATTTAGTTTTTTGATTCTGATGATTTGAATTGGTGGATTTTTGTTTGAGATTTATTATTTGGTATGTTATTGTAATGCAACTTTTTCTCTTCTTCCCACTTATTTATTCACTAAGTTAGAGCCGTATGAACTTGTAGATTTTTATTTTATTCAGATTTATAATATATTATGGATATTTGTATGAAATGCCTTTGATTGGATGCGTGGGATCTTCTTAATGGTGAATTTTCTTTGCTTTCATGCCTACCTCATTATTATTTACACAGGTTGTTCTGCGTTCATCTTGTACTCATATAGTCTTAGCTTTGGAATCAGCCAAGTTTTCAGAATCATGATTCCTTTTTGTGGAAGATGGTACTTTGATACCCAGAGCTAGATACCAGATGTACTCACTGTACTGGATGGTGTGATGTACACTGACCAGAGCCAAGCTATCAGGGTGCTGCCCAGAGAGTCCTTATCCACTATCAAATCATTGCAGGTATTATCTCAACTGAAAGGCTGTTTTTTCAAGGCCCTGTTCCCTGTCAGAGGTACCCTGCAAAGAATAATGGAACATTAAAGGCCAGGTCTCTTTGTTCCACATTGATATCTTAGTTCCATATCTTTCTGTGGAACCAGCTGAATGGGTATGCAAACCAGCTTAACTTATCTCCTTGCCAAATTCTTCTTCTTCTTCTCCTCCTCCTTCTCCTTCTTCTTCTTCTTCCCCTCCTCCTCCTCCTCCTCCTCCTTCTTCTTCTTTTCTTTCACAATTGTGGTTTCCCAAAGCAGCTCCAAGACATGTCTTGTTTGATGTTGCTTTCTGGAAAATACAGTCCCAAGAAATCTATAGTATTTCTATGCCTAGACCTGCTCACTGGGCACAGTTAGCAAATATACATGTGCATTTACCTGTCTCTATATTTATTTATATATTGAATATCATGAGTGTGGTTAAAAATAATACTCTCTAAAAAAATTCTATATCCCTGGAATCTATAAACTGGTTAGGTTACATGGCACAGGGGGATTGCGCTGGATTTTAGATTGCTATTCGGCTGATCTTAAAATAAGGAGGCTAACTTATATTATCTGAATGGGCCAAATGAAACAACAGGTATCCTCAATCATAGAAGAAGAAGTAGAAAAAATGAGTCAGAAAGAAACGTGACTACCAAAGCAGGTCAGGATAATATAATGTGGGGATCTGACTTGCAGATGTTGGCTTTGAAGACAGTGGAAAACGACGATACACAGAAGAAAATGGATGGCTTATGGACACTGGAAAAAGACAAAGGCAGGGATTTTTCCCCCAGAGCAAAGAGAAATTTAGTGCTATCAAGATCTTGGTTGTTGCCTGCAAACACTATGTGAGACTTCTGATTGACAAAAGTGTCAGACAGTAAATTTGATTTAAGTCATTAAGATTGTGAAAATTTGGGGCTGGGGCTGGGGCTGGGGCTGGGGCTCAGTGGAAGAGCACTTGCCTAGCACGTGTGAGGCACTGGGTTTGTTCCTCAGTACCACATATAAATAGATAAATAAAATAAAGGTATTCTGTCCATCTACAACTAAAAATATTTTTTTAAAAGATTGTGAAAGTTTGTCACAGTAGCAAGAGATGACAAAATTATAAATTTATACTGATTTCACAAAATACAGACCAACACCACAGAGTTTGTTATAAGCATCCCATTGTACACATGTGCAACTTGCTTTTCACCTTTGACCAACTTTTCTCTCAGTATGTTCAATATGTTTACTTATTTAGTCAGTTGCAAACACCCTGAGCCACTGTTTGTGTATCCATCTTCCTTACTTGGTTCCAACTAATTATTCTTAGACTGAATTGTTAAGAAAGGAAGAAAAATAACAAAGGAAGGAAGGAAGAAGAAAGGAGGGAGGAAAGGAAAGAAGAGGAGAGAAGGGAAGGAAGGAAATAAAGCAAGAAAGAGAGACAGAGAAATCAAGACAACATAAGAACAGCCAAATATGGATTCTTTGCAACTCAAAGTCCATGCATCGAGTCTATGGAGAGACTTTGAGAAGTCATTGTATTACATCCTTCCTCAGCACCAGCTTTCTGAACAGCAAAGTGCTTATGTTTGCCTCTGCAGGGTACACATTCATAGAAAGAAAACGAAAACCAACTTCTAAATCACCTTCTCAAAAGAAATACTTGACTCCAGTAAGTTAAAAAGCACTAGGTTTATAAATTTTTGTGTGGAAGACAGAGTCATGGCCTAAATGGTTTCCTTCAAAGTGACCTACACTCCTCCTAGTAGACTATATCTTCCAAACACTCACTGCATAACCACTTCTATCAGGAGATGTTAAAACATTATCTGAGTTTCATCTGAAATTCAAAGGATCGGGAAAATGTTGCCTAGGATTCAAATATTTAAAGGACAGGAGGTAGATCATTTATAGAGAATGCTAAAGAACAGTGAGCCCAGTTTTGACAGGTGGTGATACCAACTTCAGGTTGTAGAAATTGATCAATTAGAGACCCTAAAAAATTATTTTATAGAAGATAGCATTGAGTGTTTGTGTGTGTATGCTTGTGTGTGTGTGTGTGTGTGTGTGTGTGTGTGCATCTCCTGCCTCCAGTCATGGATCAGGGAAGAAAAGAGATTTCCTGAAATTCCCCATGAGAGAACAAGATAGCTTTCAATACTGGGTGCCAGCTAAATGGCTCTGGCACCAAAGACTACTTTCACTCTTCTCCTTCCCTGAGCTGTCAAGACTGAGAGGAGATGGAATGGAGAGGAAGAATCAGTTGACAACTGCCCTTGACCATGACAGGCATCTAGGCAGAAGGAGAAGTTCTAAACTACCTAAGATGGAAGCTTTAGGACCATTGCCCTGGGCTGGAGATTTTAATCACAGAAATTAGATTATTTTTGAAACTGAAAATGGATAAGGATCTGTTTACTTTATAAATTAAATATAAAGAAAAAATATGGCACCTGCTTCAAATTCCACACAAGAATTAGGGAGAAATTTGTTCATGCACTGTGAAACAATATAAAGGAAAAAGAAAACCAACTTCTATTTTTTTTTCTTGGGTCAGTTTCTGCCAAACATGCATCCTTTGTTTCCAAATGATATTAAAACAGTAGGAGATATTGAATAACACATGCCTGTGCATAGCTTGGTAGAAAAACTCCTGGAAAGTTCTTTTCTTTTTCATCTTGAGCATGGGTGGCATGCTACTTTAACTCTAAATCCTACCTCCAGCTGTAACATGCTAGATTCCTAAAAGCTGTTACACAAGAGTCCTTAAATGCTCTGCAGGATACTTTAGACAGAGTTTGAGAAAGGTGTTGATTCTAGAACTTTGAGGGCTAATTATACATGCATTAGCCTTTAGATATTTTAATGAACTTCTTTTATTTTTTTCTCAACTAAAAACCACTTAAATACTTTTAAAGTTCCCAGATTGATTTTTTTATCCTTACTCAAAAGTACTTTTACTCTAATGGTCATGGCCATTCCTCCTGAAATGTATTTCTTCCCTCCATCTATCTCTCTAAACACTCTACAACCAACATTCCTTTTATTCCATGAAAATACAAAGACTATCAGGAAGAAGAATAAATGCATAAGATTTATGAAAGACTTCAGAAATCATAAACCTTTTCGAAGAACAGCTTTAGTAATTTCTCTACCTTAAATTTCATTGTCTTAAATATGCCCTAAGATATGAAGTGGTAAATGTTTATGGAGAGTCTATTTTAAGCAAGGTCCTGAGTTGGAGACTCTTAGACTACACCTTCAACTTAACTCATTATCTTTGTCATCACTACTATCCTATAAAGTAGATTTCACCAAATTTGTCACATTTCTTGCCCAGTCTCATGGCTTTATTTATTTGTTTGTTTATTTTTAGTTGTGGTTCTAGAGATTGAACTCAAGGGATCTATTACTGAGTTCTATCCCCAGTCCTTTTTATTTTTTATTGTAAGATAAGGTCTCTCTAAAGTGTTGTGAATAGCCTCAAACTTGCAATCTTTCTACCTCAGTCTCCCAAGACCTGGAATTACAGTGTGTGGTATTGTTCCTGGCACAGTATGACAACTGTTAATGCAAATAAAACCCAGTCTTGGGTTCACAGAACAGGACTGCTCATTGTCTGAAGTTGCTTATGTTGTAGGTTTGTCAGATGTGTGTGTCTGTGTGCACATATGACACATTATATTCTAAATAATGTTTGCATATGCAAATTATCCTTCATCCATCACTTGTAAAGTCAAGTCTACTTCCTAATATCCTTATCTCTGTTCCTTCCCCCATATTGCAAATGGTACAATGTGAGTGTGTGTATGTGTGTGTGTGTAAAAATACAATAGCTAAGATTCCTAACTTGTACGACTGATTTACCTGAGATTGGTCTTATCTCTATCAATTTATCAGCTTTATCATTTGTCTTTTGTTATGATTTGGATGTGAGGTACCCCCCCAAAGTTCAGTGTGAGACAATGCAAGAAGGTTCAGAGAAGAAGTGATTGGATTTTGAGAGTCTTAACCCAATCAGTGAATTAATCCCCCAATAAGGATTAACTGAGGGGTAAGTGAAGTGGTAGGCTGTGGCTGAAGGATATGGAAACTAGGAGCATGGCTTTGGGGTATATATTTGTATCTGGCAAGTAGAGACTTCTCTCTGCTTTCTGATCATATTGTGAGCTGCTTCCCTCTGCCACACTCTTCTCCCATGATGTTCTGCCTCATCTTGAGTCCTGAGAAATGGAGTCTGCTGTATAGGGATTGAGGCTTCTGAAAATGTAAGCCCTTAAATAAACCCTTCCTCCTTACAATTGTTCTGTTCGGGCTCTTTTAGTCACAGCAGTGAAAAAAACTGACTAAAACAGAAATTGGTACCAAGAAATGAAGTTGTTGCTGTGACTAACCTGAACATGTGATTCAGAATTTTTTGGAGCTTTTTTAAACTGGCAGGAGAAGTTTTGAGCTGTTTAGCAATACAAGCTGGAAATGCTTTTTTTGTGATAAGTGGAGTTGAATGACCGATTCTGGTGGGAGCTCAGAAGACCAGAATGACAATAGGACCATGGACAGCGAAGACAGGACCCAAGATAGTCTAGATGAAAAGGAGGGCACTGTTGGTAATTGGAATAGAAGCCATTTATGTTATGTTCTGGCTGAGAAGTTGTCTGAATTTTGTGCGTGTCCTAAGATTTTCTGAGAGGCTAATTTTAAAAGTGATGAACTTCTTAATCTGTTGGAAGAAATTTCTAGGCAGTGTAGCATTCAGGCAGCGATATGGATATTGCTGGCAGGTTTTAGCTACCTTTATTGTAATAATCAGGAGCAGAACGAAGAGCATAAAGACTTGGCAAAAAATGGACTTGAAAGGCCAAGTAACACTAGGGCTAAGGAGTTGCAGTTGCTAAAGATATCATCTATCACTAAAGAAATGCTAAAAGACTTTGTGGGGAGACAATAATAAAGATGACTTGAAGGCATCTCAGAAGCTAGCAAGACCACATCCATCTCAAGCTCAAGGGAGTAAAAGTGAAATATTTCTTGAGAAGAGACCAGTGGGGCACCATTCTTGCACAAAGGGGCCTAGGAAGGTTATTTGATGTGCTCAGCCACCCAGATATGCAGAGACTGCTGCAGCGAGGGTCTCTGAAGACTTTACTACTGCTGGAGATAGGGAATTACTTGGATTCAACCACATGGTACTGGTTCTGCAGGAATGCAGGATGCTGGAGTTAGGGGGTCATGGAGGATTCCACCAAGATTTCAAAGGTAAGCCGTGGAGGCAAAGTGCAGCAGGGTCAGAATCCCTTTGGTTACCCCCTGAGAAGGCAAGCTGTGGAGATTTGGGGAGGAACCCAAAGCTACACTGGAGATCCCCAAGATTAAGAAGTGCCGTGTGGGACATCATCCTAAGAAAGCTTCAGGAATTGAGCAGAGACAAGCAATAGAAAGGCCACTTGGGCTACAACCAACAAGGCTACAGGGGGTGGAGCTACCCAAGCCTTTTGGAGAGAACTTCACAATGCCATGTGCCCCAGATGCTGGATGTGAAGCTACAGGACTTGTTTGCCTAGCTGGATTTTTGGTCTTGCTTTGGTCCTATTCCTTCTTTCTATGCCCCTAATTTTGTAAATGGAAATATTTACTCTGTACCTTTATATATTAGATACTTGTAAATTGGTTTTAATTACTGGAGCTCAAATGTGAGATTGCCTTAAGTCTCAGAGGAGACTGTGGACTTGAACTTTGAGCAATTTCAGAACTGTTGAGACTATGGGGACTCTTGGAAATGGACAAAATATATTTTGCATTGTGAGATAATTGTAAGCTTCTGGGGACCAGTGGCAGAATGCTATTGTTCAGATGTGAGGTGTCCCCCAAAAGCTCACATGTGAAACCATGAAAGAAGGTTCACAGGAGAAGTGAGATTCTTTTTTTTTTTTTTTAAAGAGAGAGAGAGAGAGAGAGAAAATTTTAATATTTATCTTTTAGTTTTCGGCGGACACAACATCTTTGTTTGTATGTGGTGCTGAGGATCGAACCCGGGCCTCACGCACACCAGGCGATTGCGCTACCGCTTGAGCCACATCCCCAGCCCAAGAAGTGAGATTCTTAACCCAGTCAGTGAATTAATCCCCTAATAGGGATTCACTGAGAGGTAACTGAAGTGGTAGGGTGTGGCTGGAGGAGGTGGGAATTAGGGCATGGCTTTGTATCTGGTAAGTGGACTCTTTCTCTCTCTGCTTCCTCATCATCATGATGTGAGCTGCTTCCCTCTGCCACACTCCTCTGCCATGATGTTCTGCCTCACCTTGAGCCCCCAGGAATGGAGTAGGCCTTCTATGGACTAAGATCTCTGAAATTCTGAGCCCTCAAATAAACCTTTCCTCCTCTACAATTTTTCTGGTAGGGTCTTTTTAGTCACAGTAGTGAAAAAAAAGCTGACTAAAACATTTTCTGTAAATCTCACTCATCTCATATGAAAAATGGGACATACAGATATACAACCTGCTTCATTGAACAATATAAATTACTAAATGAGAGAAAACATCCAGTATATGACTTAGTGTCTGATGTGTGGTTTTTATACAATAAAGGCATCTTACTGGTACTGTGTGCTGGTAACCGTGATAACTTTATAAAGTTGTGTGAATGTATTTGTCACAACATTTTTCTTCCAGATAGAGACAAAAAGTACAACATTTGATGATTAGCCACCTTTATGCAACTGGAAAGTGACCCTCTCAGCCCCACCTCTAGCTACTCTACTTGCTAACTCCTCCCTCTCTTTGGTGCACATGTTTACCCCAAAACCAAAGGGGTGGTGAGATGGTCCTATTCATCCCATCCCCTTGTGACATCTTAGAACCAAGGATTCCTAGCACTATACAGCTGGAGGGGACCACAGATGATAATAATAGAAATATAATGACAAATTCTTAGTATTCCCACGGAGATTCACAGGTCTGGTGGAATTTTGCACATATTGTACATTTCAGATCTAAACATTCCTGATGAATTTTGAGGTGCAAATATTATATTTTGTTAATGCCAATTTGCTGGGGAGGAAAAATGAGGACTCAGAATTTTGTTTTTTAATTCTGCTTGGGCCTCAACAGAGTGACTTGATGCACATCTTTGACTCTAACTCAACTCTCTTAACTCCAAATACAATGCCCTTGTTTCAACATCACTCCACAGTTAAATTATAATGCCTGTCATTAATTGACAGCTTCAGTATTTTCCCAAAACACTTCCAGGGGTTTATGTGCTTCAGTTAATTGAATTTATGAAATTTTTTTCTTGTACCAGGGATTGAAACCAGGGGCACTTAACCACCTAGGTACATTCCCTCTGCCACAATGTTATGTTTTATTAGAGATAGGGCCTCATTAAGTTGCTGTGGCTGGCTTTGAACTCGTGATCCTCCTGCTTCAGCCTCCCAAGTCACTGGGATTATAGGTATGTGCTACCATACCAGGCCTGAAACTAATTTTTGAGGTATGCATTATTACTATTCTCTTTTTTCTTATTATATAGTATTAATTTATTTAATATAAAAAGATCTGTTGATTCCCTTTCTACTTTAAAAAATAATTTTTGAACAAAGATTGTATACTTTGAAATGTACAATGTAACACATTATATAATGATTACCACAATCAAATTAATTGACATATCGACCATCTCTCATACTGTCTAGAGATCCTCAGGACTGGTTAATCTTATAACTAAAAGTTGGTACATTTTGGCCAATATCCCCCTAATTCCTCCATCACTAAGATCCTAGAAATATTCTTATATTGTCTTCTATGAGTTCAATATTTTACATCCTACAAATAAGTATGTGTCTTTCTGTGCCTAGCTTATTTCATTTAACATATGCCTTTCACATTTTTGTATGTTATCATAAATATTAAGATTTTCTTCTTATTGTGATTACATAGTAGTCCATTGTAAATATTAATGAAAATTTCTTTATCAATTTATTTGACAATGGACACTTAGGTCATTTCATATCTTAAATAATACAAAAAAAAATGTCCTAATGAATGTGGGAGTGTATAGCTCTTAAAAGGTACTGATATCCTTTCCTTCAGATGTATACCCAGAGGTAGAACTGATGTATCTTATGAAGGATTTCCTAATTTTCTTGATAAGGAAACAAAGGCCTGGGGAATTGGAGTGAAACACTTAATAGAACACTGATAGAAGTGAGGCTTAGAAACAGGACATTCTCTACCTCTGTACCACAATGTCTAAGACTATGAGACCAGGGAGCTTCATCTTGGGTACTTCACATTCATACTAAGACCTACAGAAAACCATTGCTGCTTTCATGCTTGAGTCATTTTCAAACTTAAATGTATTGTGAAGGTCAAACAATTATCTGATAGATCCCTTCTTCTGTTTATTCAGATTCAAGCATCATCTAATGCACATAATAATTAGATTTGACTTCCATAATAAATGTACACTTCTCCCTGCCATAGAACCCTTTCCTTCACACATACAGGTCAATTAAAAATGATCCAGAGTAATTAAAATAGGTTTTTTTTAAAAAATAAAACATGATAATCCCAACTCCTAGGGGTTTAGTTTCCTTATTGACTGGGTTCTAAGAGAATAGTGGACATGAAAGTTATAACTTCCTGAGGAACCCTTCTGTGTCATTGCCTTAACGGGACAGAGTTAGAGAAAGATATTGCTTCTAACCTCCACTTATTTTCTTAACCATTGGGTGGTCCCTTTGCTGTGATACAGGCTGGAACAGAAAGTACTGAAAAACACAGAGAATGTTGATGGGTGCATAATGGCTGAAGCTGTTTCTAAAGAGTAGCTTGAAACTATAGGTCTAATTTAGAAGGATGTAAGATTATTCAACCCAATGAATGTATTATTGAAATTAGTTAAAAGAAACAGATTTTGTAAGGGTATAAATGATATAGGCAGATAAAAAACAAATGACAGAAATAGAGATATTTTAATACTGATAAATGAGAAGCAACCTAAAAACTTTTCTGATTAAAAAAAAGAAACCCTAGTTGAAAACACCCTGACAAAACAAGATAATAAATTTATAAGATTTTTAATGAAATAAATTTTATGTAACAATGAAAGTTATTTAAGAATTTTTGATAAGTAAAAAATTAATTGGTTATAGGTAAGCACATCTATGTATTCACAATGGCAACCAATATTTATTAAGCAATGACCAAATGCCAGATATTGCCCCATATGATCACATTTTTGTCACTTCTATTGTGTTTGTTTTTATTTTATGCAGACACAGAGGGAAAGATGGCTAGAAGGTCAACATATAATGATAAAAGAATGAGATTTGGGTGTAAATTCTTTCTCTTATTGTTTCTTGTCAGAATTGTTCACATTTCAAAAATAATTAGCATGTATTTTTTTCATAATTAGAAAAGACAAAGTCATTTAGAGGAAAGGTGAAAATACAGTCCACTTGCACAAGGACCTTTTGCCACAGTGGTTCTGCTCCAGTAGGCCCAGAAGTGTAAGGGATGGATAGAGACACCACTGAAGCTGTATAATGCCAATGAAGACAAAGGCTGCTCCCAGGGGTATTCTACATGGGGTCATCTTTTACAAGCAGAGACAGGTCTAAGAAAGGTTGGACTCACTGGTGAGACAGTGCGGCTCTGAATGCCTGGAATCCTCTGAGCTAGGGAACAGCTGCATTAATTACAGCTAATGAAGTTTGTAAAATGAGGTCAGAGGTTGACCATCACTTACTGTCTCCAGAGCTCAAAAGCACATCATGAGGTAGACCTTAGCTGGAGCTGAGATTTGCTCATCTGGCCCCTGCAACAGACTGTGCATTTAGGTTCAGGAAGTGAACAGACCCTGCTATGGAACGTTAGGTTTGCAGAAACATGGATGCGCCTTTGCCTAGATTCTGCTAATTCTCACCCCTGGTTTTGGAGCCATCAGTGAAATTCATCCAGGATCCAAATAACCTGGTTTGTGTATTTTAAAAGTCATTTGGAGATTCAAAACATATAACCAACATGAAGAACCACTGGCCTGAGAGAAAGAACCCTTGGGTTTTTTTCTTTATTACTTCAAATATTTAAGAAGCTCTCCCCAGACTCTTAACCAAATATGTCATCCCCATTATAGGTCAATAAAATAAAACACTTCTTCACAATATACACTACATGAATTGTCTGTTTCAAAAACATCAGGGCCAATTTGTTAAAATACAGAGTAAAAAGAAATAAATATTTCTGGATATGGAGCTTGATATCTTCATTTTAAACAGGCATTCCAATGTGGTGTTATGAAATAATATTGAGAACCAAATTATGTTCTTGTGAACAGATGCAGCTGACTGTGGTAACTCTGACATGGGGCAAAGATCGGCAGCTATTCCAACTCAGCAGCCCAACTAGCATTCATGTAACATCAATAACAAAAGCAAATCAGAAAATGCTAATTCACTTTGACCTTGACCGGGTAAGGGTGGATTCTCTTGGAACCCCACTGACTTTCTGTGTTGGGTCTGATTAAATGACTATGATTCATATCATCACCATTTGTCCTAAGAGAAGAATGGCTTGCCCTTGGTGAAACTTGCATGACATATGGAATTGGGGGCTCTTATATCACTCCCCTGCTTCCCTGACAGCATACCTGCATGCCTGTGTAAGTGGGCAAGTCTATTCCCTCTGCTTTTTGAAGTCTTTAGGGTTCACTTCAGTACCTTGCCCAGAACAGTCTGGCATTATTTTCTCTTCTACCTGGAAAGATGTCTATACTTGGGTTGAAAATACTTTGAGATCTTCCTAAGGAAATGTTAAATTCAAATGTTGTACCCTGCCTCCAGCAGCACAAACAGTCCCCTATGTAAGAGAAAGAACTCAGGATACTTGGTGCCAGAATAAATAATTCCTATGATCTGGTACCTGGTAAGTCATGTAGGAGACAGTCTACTGGAGAGGTATGAAGTAAGCCAAAATCTGGCAAATTCAGTCAAACCTGCCATGCTAGAAAAACAGAGCACATGCTGGGTAGAGAAAGTCTGGGGATTGTAGCCTTATATTTACCACTTACAAAGTAGACAAGAGGAGCAAGTCACTTCACCTCTCTGAGTCTCAGTTCATAAATCTGCAAAATGGGAAAGCAAAGCTTGTCTAGATTTGTTTAAGAAACACAAGTGGTATTATGAGAATTGATTAAGGAATCAGTAGGACAATGCTTAGAAATTTACATAATTTTATATAAAGTTCTATGTGATTTTACATAACTAGGCACAGCAAGTGAAAGTGACTTTAAACAGTCACTGTTATCTCAAAATTGTGACCCTTGCAAGTAACAGTATCCTAGGTCAATAAATTCTAAAATATATGAGACAAAATCTCATCCTTCCATGAATCAAAAATCTTAGTTTGGAGAGCAAAGGTCTTGCAGAACATCTCCTTTCAAGAGGACATGATGACATTTAATATGAAGAGCAGATGTGTCTCCCAGCTCTACCAAGGACGGTACACAAGGACGTTAGAGACCCAAAGGGAATCTCTAAAAGGAGATGTTTAAAAAAGGTGTGAAAGAAGTGGGGAGATTCAAGATTTGTGGGTATAAGTGTATTCAAGGACTCTCTTTGGTACAGAATTCAGATTCATTTTGAAATCAAGAATAAACTGCCCTTTCAAAACCTTAGAAGAAACCTGGGACTCGGAACCAGAGACACAGATAGGGAGGGAGTCTTCTCTCTGCAGTTGTGAGGACAGGGTGCTGGGCCCAGTGCAGCAGAGCGGATTAGTGACAGGTCAGCCATTTCATGAGGATAAGTTATTTCATGGTAAAAGTATGCTGCCTGACAGACAGGGGCAGGAAGCACTAATTCACAGGCTTTTAGTGGCTGACAGACACTTCGCATTCATAACTCGCTCTCTGCTTGCAACAGCCATTAAACTAGTGGCAGGAGGACTGCGGCCTCCAAAGGGAGGAAGATGACCTTGGTCAGGGTTGGTGGGAAAAAGAACAAAGAGGCAATGTGGAAAGGCATCGAAATATGTTCATAGAACAGCAAAAATAGGAGTAAAAACACCCAAAGACCATAGGTACTTACCTCTAAAACCCTCTCACCCACCCAGGCAACCTGATCTTCCATGGTTACATATTACATACTTATACATGAACCTAGTTTTACCTGATCCTTTATAGGGATTGGGAGAGAATAGGGGTCTTTTCTTGGATACCTATATACATAATGGAATATTCAGAGTGGAGTTGATAGTATAAGGATATTTGTTGAAATAAATTATATTGCAAATCTAAAATTTCTAGAAAGTAAATTGTTACATTACATTTTGAATTGACCCCGTGATTTGGAAATGCTAATAAAATGAAATATTTTACACATTTTACACGTTTTTTTTTTCAATTAAAGGCAAAATAAACTCCAAGTACATTTGTAATAATGCTTGTATTATAAATGCTTATGTGCTGGGCACTGTAGAAAGTGCCTCATGTGGATTATCTCAACTTGTGGATTATCACAAGAACTCTGAAACTGGATGGCTTATTTTCTTATTTCTCAGAAAATAAAACAGAGGCTTAGTAAAGCTAAGCCATTTGTATATGGTCACAGTCAGTGGGAGGCAGAGCTGATACTCAAACTCAATTTACAGGCCCTCATGATGTGCTGGAGCGTCCAGACTCCAAAAAGAAGCAGCAAAGTGCAATGGTTATGGGAACCCAAACTTTGAAAGCCAAAGTGTCTGGATTTACTATGGGTTTTACCAGACACTAGCTATAAAACCATGAGCCAGTCTCCAACCTCTCTTTGCCTCAGTTTCCTCATTTTTGGCACTTATGACTGAGAGTTGTCAATGCGAACAAATTTTGCATGCAAAGAATGTACAGCAGTTTGTGGTATAATAGTTCATGCTTTACAATCTGTATCTAATATTACTATTAAATAGAGAATCAAAGAAAAATTTTGTGATAAGTGAAATAATAGTCTAGAATCTGAGGTGGTTCACGATGACTCAACACACAGATATTGAAAACCTACCTAGCATTGTGATATTTGGTGGGAAAATAATGAAGAAAAATTTGATATGATCTCTGTACAGAAAAATACAAGTTTATAATAAAATAAATAACTATGTAACTGTCCCAAAACATAAGCATTTGATAGATTTTTTTTATAGGTAAGCACATTGAGGCTGAATAGGAACTCTTGCCAAAGATTACCTGAAAAGTGAGGAATTGAACTAGAATTAAAATCTTAATTTTTACTCTTCTGATTCCAAAAATCTGTGTTCTCATCCTCCTCGTTATCCTGCATCAGAAATATGAATGATTCTTATAATTCTAAAAAAGGAGAAAAAAATACCACTAGTGGTCAACTGACAAGAAGGGTCAAATTTCTAAATGTCAATTCAAAGCTATTTCATGCACAAACTCATAAGGGATATCAAAGTATTAAAAATCATGAAGATAATCCTAATATTGCTAAAGAATTTGGATATCAGAATTGAATGTAGTAAGATTTTAATCAAGCTCCAGGAAGAAGTGTTACCTGTATCTGAGGTTTAGCTTTTCCATCCACCAACCACACTGTCAGCCGTGAACATCTGTCCGCAACTAAGGACACAGCAGCCAGTAACCCCACAATGTAAAAGTCAGCATGGCACCAATCCCATTCTATAAGAATGAAATGAAGGTGAAAATCCTAAGTGTAAAAGACAAAGTAAGGAAAGTTAAAAGGAGTTATATCATTGTAACCCTAAAATAAAGAATTTCTAAAAATAAAGACTCTCAAATAACAAAACACAAATGAAAACGCTGATGGACTTTTTCACATCAAAATTAAATATAACTGTTTGACAAAAGATCGAATAGATGAAATTTATAGGCAGGTGCCAGACTCAGAGAAGATAATTGTCAATTTAATAACTACTATGTAATTAATTAATACCACTGAATAATTAATTATAATTCCTGCAAAACAGCAAATAAATCAATGAAACTCAAAATAAAAAAATGGGCAAATTAATTGATTATTAGCACATGAGGAAAAACTTTAAAGGGCTATTTGCTTGAAAGAGATGTTCCAAGTAAACACTGATTAAATAATGCAAATTACAACAAAAATAAGACATGATAAACAGATTGTCGGCAATCAAGAAAACCAATCCTGTGTGCGATGTTCATTTAGCATGGTGACCCTCATGTGCCTTGGTTAGATGATAGCTAACAAGTCACATTGGAAAAAACTCACATGGTATTTATCCCATTAGCTCACCAGTACTTTAAAATATATCAATTGTATAGGACACAAAGCGACTTTTACATAGATGCACGAAAAGATACACATCCTAATGTACACTGTCCCAGTTTCATACACAGTAGCAAAGACCTGGTTACACTGTAGTGCTTACTATGAGGGGGTCAGTTAAGCATGCCTGAAGGCTGGGGATGTGGCTCAAGCGGTAGCGCACTCGCCTGGCATGTGGGTTTCCCTGGTTTGATTCTCAGCACCACATACAAACAAAGATGTTGTGTCCGCCGAAAACTAAAAAATAAATATTAAAAATTCTCTCTCTCTCTCCCTCTCTCCCTCTCTCTCTCTCTCTCTCTCTTAAAAAAAAAAAAGCATGCCTGAGATTTTCATTATGTAACAATAACAATGACTGAACTATAACTATATGTTGTAATTCCCCAAAACATAATATGGGAAAAATTAGGAAAAAAATATTTTAAATATAACACATTTTTAAAATATTTTAGCTGCTATAGATAAATTATAAATCATATACTTTTCAACATTTCAAATATTTGAATAAATATGCAAAAGTCTATTGGAAACAAATACTTAGCTAGAAAATGTATAAGTGCTCATCAGGAGAGAAAACTAAAATTACAAACAAAATTTAGAGAAATACTAAAATACCAAATGACTATTTATTATGAACATTAGGGTGACTAGATTTGAAGTAAATAGAAAAATAAGGAAATTAGACATAATATTTTACTATTTATTGAACAATTTCTATAGGTCTGACTCTGCACTATGCTCTCTTCTTTAATTATCACATTGACATAGTAACAGGTATTTTACAGAGGAGGAAATTGAAGCATCAGGAGGCAAAATTTTCAATGGTTACAAGAAAGAGGGGCAACAAGTGTTAATAAATGAGATAGCATCAAATCAAAAAGCTTCTGCATAGCAAAAGAAACAATTAGAACCCACAGAATGTGAGAAAATCTTCACTAGCTACTCCTCTGTCAGAGGATTAATATTTAGAATATATAAAGAGCTCAAAAAACTTTACACCAAAAAATCAGATAACCCAATTAATAAATGGGCAAATGAATTAAATAGACACTTCTCAAAAAAGAAATACAAATGGCCAACAAATACATGAAAGAAGTGTTCAAAATCGTTAGCAACTAGGGAAATGCAAATCAACTACATTGGGATTTCATCTTCAGAGTGGAAGTCATCAAGAGTACAAGTAATAATAAATGCTGGAGAGGATGTGGAGCAGGAAGACTTTTACACTGTTTGTGAAATTGTAAATCAGTACAACCATCTGGAAACTGGTATGGGAGCTCCTCAAAAGACCTGGCATGGAAGCACCATATGACCCAGCTTTACCATTCCTCAGAATTTATCCTAAAGAATTAAAGTTGTCTTACTACAGTGATACATGCATATCCCTGTTTATAGCTGCACAATTCACATTAGCCAAACTATGAGAAGAGCCTAGGTATTTATCAATGGATGAACAGATAAGAAAATGTGGTATATAAACACGATGAAGTTTTATTCAGCCATAAAGAAAAAAAATGAAATTATGACATTTGTAAGAAAATAAACAGAAGTAGAGATCATTTGTTAAGCAAAATAGGTGAAATTCAGAAGGTTAAGGGTAGTATATTTTCTCTGATATATAGAAGGTAGAGAGGAAAATAAAAGTGGAGGTAGATCTCCTAAAAATCAAAGAAAGATCAGTAGAGGAAAGGGACCAAGAGGTGGGAGGAACGGAGGGAGTGGGGAAAGCTGAGAAGTGAAATTGGCCAAATCCTATTGCTATATTGTGTGCCTGTATGAATATATAACAACAAATCACATCAATATGTACAACTATAATGCACCAATAAAAACGTGGAAAAAATAAAAGAGTAAAACATGTGGCATTTGGTCACAGAAAAAAAAAAGAGAGAGAAAATAAGAATAAGAAGCCAAACCAGAATTAATAGCTAGGCGGATAATTGTCTGAGTTCAAAGACCATTTCCGTCTTCTTCATTGTCTTGCCTCATGACAATTTCAAGAGAGAGTCCGACATGGAAATATGCAGAAGAAGATAATAATGTAAAAATCAATTTCAGCCTAGAGCTTCTATGAATCATTTTAGTTTTGAATTTCCAAATACTAATCACCTTGGGGAATCTAACACAGCAGAACAAACGCTCACGTTGGACGCGCACTGCTCCACTTTATATAAGGGGACAATGGATGGGGATGAGACCTCGCAGCCTTGCATTATGCTTGACACATCTTAGGCACCAACTGATCATTTTCCAAATTAAAAAAAAAATGGTTCAATCAGTAGAAATATTTATGTTGAGGCTGAAGTGAAATAGAATGAAACTCAAGTTTCAAACAATAGGCACGCCTAGATACAGATGGCTTGAACAGAAAGCTAATCTGTCACAGATGATAGAATTAGAAAGAATTTGCTTTATTTGGATATTTGAGCAAGTATTAAAAGAGAATTAGTAGAAGAGTTGCATATGGTTCCAACAGTGAATTGGATTTAAGACCACAGAAGAGGCCAAGTCAAACACACAGGGTAATGTTCGGTCAGCTCCATGGACAGCTACCTTATTGAGACCACTATCCTGTGGCAGTTGCATCACATATCTTCTGCCAGACTAAACTAAAAGACATAATCTGGACCTTAAAGAGCTCATGCTTCCTGGGTCAGGTCTTGCTCCTCACTGTAAGAGCATGCTATCTTTCCAAAGATCCACAGCATGTTATGTCTGTACGCTAAGGGTAGGTATGCATTCTAGCTTAGGAAGTTTCATGATTGAGAAGCTGATTTCAGGGAAAACCTGAGGGTCATCTTCACAAATGCCACCTGGATCAATTCCCCTTAGTCCTCCCTTTAACACCTGTGCTAGGTTTGAGGCGGTACCCCTGATGCCCAGAATAAAAATTTCATCAACCATTTATGGAATATAGAGCTATTTTCCCTAAAACCAAACTTTTATCAGAAATGCCAGGATTTTCCTACAGTGTGTTAAGTGTGTATCTTTTTCCATTCATCATCTACTACACTATAAACACGCAATGTTTTCCAACTCAATGTTAACAGGAAATGGGAAAAAAAAGAGAAAAAGGATCTTTATGAGAGAGAATAGGCAAGTCAGGTCACTATAGGATGGAGGTTGAACAGTGCAATTGGAATGACAATGTAGGTTGCTGCTTAGGCATTAGAGCAGAAACCACATTCAAATGACTCAAGTCACTGGCCAGAAATAAGGACTTAGCTTACAGGAATTAATTGATTAATTAATCCCACCTAGGAGACTGGGATCCCTGCTTTTTATGCTGCTTCTTTAAATATCCTTTCCAGTATTTTCTCTCAAACTTTACACACACACACACACACACACACACACACATATATATATATATATATATTATATATTTTTTTTCTTTCTCTCTTTCTTTTCTTAGCCCTGCTTCAGTTCCCTTATATGTCAAACAGGAATAAAAATAATTGTCTTTTATGTCTCCCAGGACCATG
Source organism: Callospermophilus lateralis (assembly GCF_048772815.1). Lineage (NCBI taxonomy): Eukaryota > Metazoa > Chordata > Mammalia > Rodentia > Sciuridae > Callospermophilus > Callospermophilus lateralis. Next base: position 16,308,456 of record NC_135306.1, read on the forward strand.
GAGGGGAAATAAGATAATACATATGGAGGCAATTTGGAAAATGTTATATCACCTACTATTGGAACTTGATAGATTACTATTATTAATGTCAATATATCACCAGAGAAGGTGAATTTTAATTGAGAATGGCTGAGACATGTCAAGAGGAAACATTGTCCTCTGCCACGTAGGAATTCAGTAATAATAGAAATGAAAGTGTGACACTAGAAGTTTAGGGAATATATATTCAAAATGGGATTGGAAGATATTTTGTTACAAAGAGAATCATAACAGTGCAAAAATAACTAAAAAGAGATTTTCTTCAGGCCAAGAAAATATATAGGGAAACATGAGAGATGCCCAAGTAATAATTAAATAGTTTCCTAAGGGAAATGAGACAGTTTGGTGAGACAGACTATCAGAATCTAATAGAAAAATCTAGGAAGATCCGGGGGTGGGGGTTATTCCTGCTTTTTCTGAAAAAAAAAAAAAAAGTTTGTCAGATATTAGTGAGCACCTTCGGTATATGTGGCTGTTGGAAGGATCTCATTCCGTGTGCCCATCTATGTGTCTTTTATGAAATCTCACTGTTTATATCAAAATGTTGAGAAAATGTTAGAGTTGAAAGGACTATTGAGCTATCCCAGGACTTATGGACATGCTTTTACTTACTTTTACAAAAGAGGAGCTCAGTACTTCATTCACTACTGTGTTCAGATATCATACAGTGCCTGTTTTTCAATAGCTTTTCTTTTGAAGGAGTAGATATTTACAGCCTAGAGCTTCTTTGTCTTGCCCAACAAACGACTTTATCTATTGCCTTAAAAATATTCTAGTTTTTTATCCACCAATATTTTCTGAGTCCCTACTCTGTTCTGGGCACTGTACTAGGTAGATAGGATTTAAAGATGGGTTGGAAGTCCTTAAATAATCCATAGATATAGAATACAAAAATATGTATCTATGGAGAAAGCAGAATCATACCCTATTTTAGAGTTCTTCAAATACGTAAATGTAATACCTATATCTTTTCTTGATATTTTCCATACCTTTATTTTATTTAACTTTTTAAATGTGGTGCAGAACATCAAACCCAGTGCCTCACATGTGCTAGGCAAGTGCTCTACCACTGAGCTAAGACCCCAGCCCCTTTTCCTTAATCTTATATTCTACTAAACAAACAATTATAATTTTACCAAGAATTATTTACTTAAAATTGTTTCCAGATTTTCTCATCATCTTACGTCTTGTTTTCTTGACATGATCCAATCTTTCCATATCTTTTAAAAATGGTATGATTTTAAAAGTAAAATAAGCATTTAATTTCCCTAGAATAGTGCATATCCTTGACCAAAAAAAAAAAATACTATTGGAAACATTTGAAAGATAGTCCACGTTCATAAGAAAGAATAAGCTTAAAATAGATGGCCCAAATGTTGCTAGAATCATAGTCAAACCTTTAACAATAGAAAACAATTTAAGATTTAAGTGATTTGAGCAGCATGGTCTCATGATTTACATCGTGACATCAGAGTTAAAAAGACCTGAATCTGAATCCTGTCTATAATTTATTAATTATAATGCCCTGACCAATATATTACTTTGTGAGAATATTTGATCATGTTAAAATTACAAAAATTACCTACCTATTTCATAGGTACTAAAAAAATAAATAAATAAAAACAAAATGAGACCATATCTAGCTAAGTGCTTGATAAACAATAAAATGAAACATGCATTACTATTCTTGAAACCAAATGGATGACCCAGAACAAAATGTTTAATTCTTTAATCACCTAAATTCAGTAAATGTGTGTTATATTCAAATAAATTAAAAATCCCTGAGGCACCAATAGTTCCCATTCATTGAGGGTTTATTATATACCAGCCCATGGGCCAGTTGCTTCACAAACAATATTTCCTTTATTTCCTGAGATAATGACAATCTGTGAGTTTACCAAGCCTATTTCATGTTCCTTTATGCACATAGCAAAACCACATTTCCCTACTTTGCCTGTGCTTAATTGGGGTCACGTGATGGAATGTTTGCTTATCTGGTCTGTCCATAAAACATGCTGCATGTCCCTCTGCTCTTTTTCCCAAAGGATCTTTGGAATTAAATGCTCTGGTCAATCCCTGGTGCAATACGTTGATTAGGAGTGGAATTCACAGCTCTTTGTCAGTCTTGGCTCTAGAAATGTTATGGGACAGAACTCCCCAGAGCTGCCATATGGATCAGATGAGTGTTGTGAGCAAGAAGTCAACAGTTGTTCTTCAAAATACTAATGCACTGAAATTGTTCATCACAGAAGACCACATTAATTATCCTGTTTATTTGGGTTTCTTAAAACTTTTGCTTGATGGTATTTTTTTCTTGAGAAAAGAATTTCTGTAAAATCCAAAATGTCTCTTAAATTACCAATATTTGGGCTTATGAACCTCATTGACTTTCTTTTTTTGATTATATGGGTTTTTGTTCATTGTTTATCTTAATTTCCTAGAAAATGACTTCATATTAGTTGAATAAATGTATACATGTATAAAAGTATTTTTATGTAACTGGCTGCTTTCAATCCTACTTTCCCAGATGAGAAAATGATAGTATAGTTTATAAATGTGTATTTACTTTTCTAGAGCTCATACTCTCAAACATTATATTAAACTACCCCAATTGACCAATCCAAGCCTTCAGCTAAAGATGAACACTATTTTATCAATTGCAATTTTGTATTTCATGATGTTCTCCTTATGTAAGAACAAATTCTGTGACTCATGAGACTTATAATGATAGGCCTCAAGGGCCAATATGTTAGTATCAGAGAAGCCAGTGAAGCTACTGGATCAATACAGGTTTAACATGAATAAATCTCATTCCAATCTCCTTAGCTACCCAGATAAAATTTGATGTCTCACAGAACATCGGTCCCGGGAGATTTTCAAAATGCAAAGACACAACAGATTTAATTATAGATCTAATTGATTTTTGTCTATGATTCATCAATTGGGGGATCTCCATTCTATAAAAGAGAATGAGAATTCCCACGGGGCAGTAGCAGAGCAGTGGATTTAGAAAGGAGGAAACAAGTTACATAGTACCCATAGAAAAAGAGCTGATAGGTTAACATCAGGTTACTTCAGGTTGCTTTTTTGTTTGTTTGTTCAGTAATGGTTAAGGAAGTATAGACTTCTCCGTTACACCAACTAAGATGAGCTGGAACCTTCCATTTCAGGGAAAACCTTGTTGTTTTAGGATATTTCTGCTTCTTTAAAGTTTCAGTTGGATTATGTGGTGTTTAGCAAGAGTGACTTCATTTTGGTTTAGTCTGGTCTTCTGGGGCCTAGTGCAGGAGTCCAGTCCAATACAACGGCCTCTCATAATTTTTGTTTAACAAGACTAAACAAAAAAGATTAGAGAAAAAAAAATAAGGAAATGAAATGTTTAAAGGGAAGGCAGATAACATTACTGATTTCCATTTTCTCCAAGCCTCTGTATAGAATAAAAGGAAAGAAAACGACTATTAATTAAATGCATAAATTCACATTGACCTCTAATAAGAACATAAATGTATTATTTTTCTTATTTCCCCAGATGAAATTATCTGAAGATTCAACAAGATGAAGGCTATTGTACAGATTCACAGAAGTGTTACATGGTACAGCCTGATTTCAATCTAGTTCTTTGGACTTACAGTCTTTAGCTGCTTGAATTAATATCCTTTTAACTACTTATTATCACACATTTGCTACTAACAACTGGTATCAGAAACATTGCCATTCAGAGTAATGGCAATAGGTAGAAGTGATAAGAAAGTCTGAATTGAGGTTGAAATCTGGTGCTGCTATTGCCCAGCTATAACATATTGGGTAATTTCATCAGTTTCTGAGGACTTTAATTCTAACTTTTGGAGTACAGTAAGAAAGGGGGTAGTTTGCATGAGTTGATTTAACACATTACAACTCTTTTATACATTCATATAGTAAATGCTCAAACAGTGCAGATCTTTGCATCATCCACCATAGTTTTTTTTTTAATAATAGATATTTTTCTTTCTGTCCACATCTCATTCAATATAGGCGTATCAAGTACATACTAAATTCCATGCACAGTGACAGACATATCAGAGATTCATATAAAATTAAGGTATCTTTTTGTGAAATGCAGTTTGAAACCACAATGAGGGGAGATTTTAATTTTAAGATCCACACAGGTAATGAGCTTGAGAGTCATCACTCTTGTTCTTAAAGCAAGATACATGTGGGCAAACCAAAAACCAAGAGTTTTCTTAGAAACAGAGGAAAAAGGAATTGTAAGATAACCTCCCATCCTGAAATCCAGAAAGACTGGCTCATAAGGGAGCACCATTTGGGTAAGCTTACCCAAAGCAGAAGCTGCTGAAGCCACAAATGGGAAGGAACATGATACATGAGCACATAAAAAGCACGTAGGAGACTATGTGGACAAGAATGAAAGAGAGAATTCCTCAATATTATGGCCTTAGGAATGCTTCTAAAATCGTGGACTTTATCTCAAGGTATCTTTCTCAGGGTAAAAATGTGAGAAAGATTTTCTCATGGCCCTTGCAGTAAAAGAGGAATGTGAATCATTGGGAATTGCAAGAGGAGCTTTCTCATTAAAGTCCTGTTCTGTGGTGCCTACTCCATATCTGTGGGAGCCTTGTCAGGCTGGGAAAAGGACATTCCGCTTACTCGAGCCTCTTTAGTCTTCCTGTCTCACCTGACAGAGAAAAAGCACAGTAAGGAGAATCAAAGCTGCATGGAAATATGTTAAGAATACTCAGTCAGAGTAGGCAACACCGACAGTGGGTGGGGTGGGGGATGCTATACTTGTACAGATACCAGGAAAGCTATGGCCCAATACACGGGGCTGCAGAAATACTGATATTTAATCACAGAATTATATCCATACCTTCAAACCACTGAAGCATGGCTTCAGAATGATAACAATAGATTAAAATACAAGGAGCAGCAAGACAATGATTCTCTCTGTGGGAGGTATGTATAGAATCCAGAAGTTATCATTGTCACCAGAAACAGAACAACAGAAGAAATTGAAGCCCCTGGGACCTATAGCTAACAAACTGTATAAACTGTAAACAGAATCTAGCTCTAAGTAAATTATCGTAAATCAGGACATCAAGAAACTATTTACCATAATTTCTTTTACCAGCTGCAATTTGTTTTGTTTTAAACAAAAAATTGTAAATTGTATTAAAAAAAGAAAACCAAGAAAAATGTTCCAATCAGACAAATCATAATCATGCTCAGAGATGACACAGATGGTTAAATTACCAGGTAGAGAACATAAAGTAACTATGAATAATATTAAGGATACTAATGAAAAAAGTAGAAAATGTGCAAAAACACACAGATAACATAATCAGAAATATTGAAATTTTAAGGAAGAAATTAAAGAAAATGCTAAAAACTAAAAAAAAAAAAAAAAAAACTGAAATAAACAAAGAATGTTTTTGACAGCCTCATCATAGAGAAGACGGCCCAGGAAGAAATCAGTGATGTAGAAGAAACTTTTCAAACCGAATTGCAAAGAGAAAAAAAATTGGATTGGACATTGGAAAACCACAGGACAATTCCGAAAGATATAACACATGTACAACTGGATTACAAGATGCAGACAAAAGGAATGAAGCAGAAGAAATATTTAAAGAAAGTCTGTAACTTCCCAAATTAATTATAGATACCAAAAACCCAGATCTGGCCAGGCCCAGTGGAGCATGCCTGTAATCCCAGTGGCTCGGGAAGCTCAGGCAGGAGGATCAAAAGTTCAATTCCAGCCTCAGTAAAACAAGGTGCTAAGCAACTCATTGAGACCCTGTGTTTAAATAAAATACAAAATAGGTTGGGATATGGTTCAGTGGTTGAGTGTCCCTGAGTTCAATCCCTAGAACCCCTCACCCCCCCCCCCAAAAAAAAGCCCCAGATCAAGAAAACAAAGCAGAATAAATACACACAAACAACTGCATAGAAACACCTCATATTCAAACTATGGAAAATCAAAGGTAATGAGAAAAATCCTAAAAGAAGTCAGAGGAAATGAACCCCTACACCAACAGACTTAGAGGGATAAGAGTTACAACAATTTTTTTTAATATGTATTTTTTACTTGTAGTTGCATACAATACCTTTATTTTATTTATTCATTTTTTAGTATTTATTTTTTAGTTGTAGTTGGACACAATATCTTTATTTTATTTTATGTGGTGCTGAGGATCGAACCCAGGGCCTCACGCGTGCTTTATCACTGATCCAGAACCCCAGCCCTTACTTATTCATTTTTATGTGGAGCAAAGGATCGAACCCAGGAGCTCACGCATGCTAGGCAAGCACTCTACCACTGAGCCCCAATCCCAACCCAACAAATGTTTTATCAGTAACCACACAGCTGGAAGCCTGCTGAAAGGGTTCTCAGTTGTTAAAACTGAAACAACCTACACAACAAAATAAATAAAGCTATATTAGATTGTAACCAAAAGTACAGACATTATTAACAGATACTATTAACCTCATAATAATATATGTAACTAACTAAATAAATTGAGTAGAGTAAGAAAACTCCTATACATAAAAATTCAAAGAAATTCAACCTCCATGAATGTGGGTTGCACATAGTGCCTTTCTTCCTACAGATACAGTATTAAAAAATGAAGAATAATATCCTGGCCATTGAGAAAGTATCTTAGCCATGTGACCAATATTAACATCAAAAGTCATAAATCATACTGCTGATGTGCATTCTTGATAGGATGTGATGAAAAGGATGCCTTGCCTCAACCCCATAATTCTAACCCAATTCATGAAATCTAGCCATTTCATTCAATCTTGGAAATATTGTAAAAATCCCACTGAGGGGCATTCTAAAAAATACCTTTGCAGTATTCAAACTTGTTAGTGTCAAAAACAAATTTTTGATAATGTCTCTGCCAAAATATGTCTAATGAGATATGATGATTGCATGCAATGTGTTATCCCGAATTAGATAGAAATAAGCAAACAGAAGAGAATATTTGGTTTTCATTTAATTTTGAGGGAAAAAAAAAACAATGAAAATAACATACTCCTAAATTCCCATTAGCATGGCTAAAACTAAAACAAAAATGGCAATGTTATATATTTGTGGGGGTGTAGAGCACTATTGATGGGATGATGTACAATTGCCTTGAAAATAGTTTTATCGGATTTTAAAATGGTAAACACATGCCTATCACAAGACTTAGGTATTCCACTCCTACATATTTACCAAAAGTAAATGAAAAGTTATGTCCACACAGATATGCACACCCAAATGTATTTAGTTGTTTTACTTATAATGATCAAAAAAATTGGAAGCAACCTGAATGTTCCTTGATAGGTGAGTCAGTAGAAAAATTATGATATATTCATAAAATATAATTTCCCCTGAAACATAAAGGAACAATAAGAATGTGTCTCATGTAGGTCAACAAGACACAATAAAAAGTACAATGTGTATGATACCATTTATATAAGATTCTAGAAAATGCAAATGAATCTATAATGACAAAAATCAAATAAGGGATTTCCTAGGAATGGGAACAGAAGGATAGCGGATGTTAAAGGTCACAAGAAAACATTTGGAAAGCATAGCAAGATATGTCAACTTGATTTTGGTGACAGTTACACAGATTCACGTAAATAAACCGTATGTGTGCAGCTTATTGGAAGTCTATAATACCTCAAAATTGCTTTAAAAATGAGACATGTTTTTTTTTAATTTTCTCCCTTTTGTATTTTCAAATTACATTTCTAATGTCACAAGCAAAAGATTGTCTGATAATTATAATAATTTGAAAGGCAATTGATCTATTTTAGTTATTTTTTAAAGTAACATTAAAATAGATATATAGCTATTGTAGGTTAAAGTGGACAATGCTTCTATTAAAGTGAGATTGGATAATACAAAAACTCACAATTTTTCAGCCACTAGGCTTTCTATCCAGCCCTAACATTTCTGCATGTCTCCCTACAAAACTTTGTCTACAAAATACATGTCTGACTCCACAATTTTTTCACTAGTTTTGGAAGTTGTAAGTTCAATTAAGAAAATGAACTTAGTGATCGCAATCAGTCATGATAGTAGATCATAATTAACTTGGATAAGCAATTCCACTCCTCTGTATCTTCAACGACCATTTTAAAAAAATCAGGGCTTTTGTTTTTTTTTTTTAGGGGGTGGTGTTTGTAGCTAAGTGTTAGAGCACTTGCCTACTATACATATAAGGCTCTGGTGTCTATCCCAGAACTGCAAAAATAAAGAAATCATAAGGAAGAACTATGAGTAATCATAATTATGTGGGAATACAAGCTCTAAATAATTTAATTATATAAAAGGAAACATACACAGATAGAGAAAGAGAGAGAGAGAAAGAGAGGGAGACAGAAAGAGACAGGGAGACAGAGAAACACACACACACACAGAGAGAGAGAGAGAGAGAGAGAGAGAGAGAGAGAGAGAGAAACAGAGAGAGAGAGACTGAGAGAGACTTAGTTTCCCTATATGAAATGGTTGGAGACAGAAGTGTATGGTTTATGTAAACATATAAACATTTATATAGAACCTGAAGGAAACTTTAAACTTTGCTAATAATTTCACAAATGAAAAAAACTTTCATGGTGTGGAATTCTCCACCTGTGGTCTCTTGTCAACACTCAAAAATCTTCCGAGTTTGCAGCATTTCAAATTTCATATTTCTGGGTTAGGGATGCTCAAGCTGTATTTGAAAACCTCTTGAGATGGTAGAACAAATGGAGGCAGCAACTCTCAACTCCTCCACAGCCCAGAAACAAGAAAGTAAAAGAACAGCTGACCAGAGGCATTAGCGAGAGAGTAAACACTCTGAAACTCAAAGTTGGACAGCTTGAAACTTGGAATTTGGTTACCTGAGCAGAAAAAGAAAAGGACAGAATTCCTTGGCCCTGAACTCTGACTAGGATGGGATCAGGATCAAGGTAACAGAGAGAAAGAGGAAGAGGAACAGCCCATGAGCTTGCTTCCCAAACAAGAATTAGAAAGAAAAGCAGAACAAGTTAAAGCAGTATAGGAAGAGCAAAGACAGTGTAGGAGATCACACAGTCTAACCTAAATTGTGGGGTAAAATATGTGCCAGGCAGAGGAGCCCTTATGTACAGTCCATAGCTACCCACCCTCCCTAGAAGTTAAATCAATACAGCTTCTCCCCACCTTCAGATAGTAACAAATGAAACCAGAGGAAATACCTTTTAAATGGGTTGTCTCAGTAAGTTGTCTAGAAGAAACTTGTAGAGAGATTGCTGCTAGCTGAAGGGTAAGGAAACTCCCGTCCCCTTCACACTGAACAAAGGGAGCCAAGGGGAGATGACCTGAGAGCTAATCACTCCTAGGGAGTGCTACCCAACCCAGCATTCCTCCCAGCCTGTGTAGGAGCTTAGGGGAATACAAGTCAACTAAAATCCTACCACCATCACATTAATGGGTAAAACCTCAGTGATCTGCACCAACCAGGGTGGACCCTTGGGTGCCACAGACTGCTCACATGGAGGCTACACTTGCAGGTCTTACAATTGCAGACACCAAGTGCTTATGCAGCACCACCATAAACAACCCTCAGCAGAGGGAAACAGATATTCAGTGAGTCATGACTTTCAGCAGTAGGAATCCAGACAAAGACAGTCAAACTGACACTTTAGCCCAATCATGAGGATCATACTCTGGTAATCTACAAGGCCAGAGTTGTATATATATACTACAAACCACCTATGGAGAGCCTGCCTTCACAGGCCCCTTAGCTGCAGACAGCAAGCACTACAAAAGAAGCCACTATGAAGGAGAATGGACTCTCCCATAGTAATCAGCAATTGCTCCTATGCATGCACCTTGCACCCTGTATCCCTGAACCTAACAGCAAGAACCTACAGATGCAGCACCATCCAAGCATGCAGACCCAAGCCTCTGGATTGGCTAACAAATACCAGCTGTCAAGAAAAGCAAAGTAACCAGGAATGTAGCTCCTGTGCCACATCACCACTAGAAGAGTCTTCATCTATGAATCTTGGAGTTTCTATTGAATTTCATTCTTGTTTAGACAATAGACCTACGGAAGGCAATTCCTGAAGATAACTTGAAGCAGGCAGCAGAAAACTTCATGCATGCACATCAACAGTATGGTCCACAAGGAGGTTTGAGAGGAGCATCCCACTGGCACCAGCCACCACCCAATGTGCCCAGATACAGGCCACTGACTTTGACGTGTGCACTCCAGAGGGTGGCATCCCCCAACTCATCCCACCATGGGCAACCCGGAACTACATCAAAAAAACAAAACAAAAAACTTTTTATATTAGACAACCACACTCTGAAATAAAAGTGGGGAAGTGGGCCTCACACTGGATTTGACAGCACTAGATATATGGAGCTCGTCAGTACCTGGACACAAGGAAGACCAGAGAGGACCTCCTAGCATTCTATCAGAGTTGAGCGGATGTGATCACTACCTCCACACCAAGAGAAGCTTAAAGGTAAGACCAAAAATCAGTGGGCATATTACAAATGTCCCAAATCCTGAAGAAACCCAAATCAAAAGATTCAATAAGAAATCTCCACACTGTTTGGAGAAGAAGGGGAAATGTGTTAGGGAATGATACTGGTGAAATTAAATTGTTATATGTGTGCATATACAAATATGTAACAGCAAATCCCATCAATATGTACAACTATAATGCACCAACAAAAATGTGGAAAAAAGTCTCTACCTCAACATGGATTATCATAAATAGTTTTAATATCAGTTTTGATCTTGTAGGCATTTCTTTTCATATAGAATTGATAAGTGTTCCCTTATTATTTAGTATCACATCACTGAACTCACCTGATTATATTTTTTCTACTAGTTTAAAGTAACTAGAATCATTCTTTTTTGTTTCCCTATAGCAAATTCATATGTATTTCTCAGTCATTTCTTTCCACCTCTTGCATTATCTGCTTCTGCCTCATCCAACCCCTACACTTTCCTCCTTTTGTCTTAGTTTGTTATTTTTTACTGTCTTTTCTCTCTTTTCCCTTCCCATTTTCTGTGCATCCCTTTATTACCTATATAATGTAATAGTAATTTTATTACCTTTAATAACTAGTTTCTCAATCTATTCAAGAACTGTACTACAATTTTATGACAGATTAGAAGAACTGTGGAGAACATTTTCAGTAAATTTTTTCCCTACTGTTTATTAGAACATGACTTTGCTTTTAAACAATTGCAGTTAATAAAGTTTTAGTACCTTCTGTTAAAAGTGATGCCAAAGCTGGGCATAATAAGGAATACACATTGAGTACAAGTACCAATACTTGGATATTGACCTAGTCTGGGGCACTTGAGAAAAAGAAGATCAAAAAGTAGTCCCTTACATAAAGTAGAAGAGAAAATCATCCCAGCAGATGGGTAGACATACAAAAGAAAAATATTAAAAGGCAAAGGAACAAACCACCCTAAACAATCTACAACCTTGCAACAGTTAACTCCATTTATTCCACAGTGTAGGAAATGTCAGATAAAAAATTGAGAAAGTTCATAGTTAAAATGCTCAATGAACTAAAGAAGATGTAAGAAATGAACTAAGAGATAAAATACAGGAAGTGAAAGATAATTTCAGTGCAAACACATTCTGAAAAGAAATCAAATAGAAACCTTGGAAATGAAAAACTCAATAAATCAAATTAAAAATTCAGTTAAAATACCATCAATACATTAGAAAACATAGATCTCAAAGACTGAATATATAATCTTAAAAATAGACAATAAAGAAAAAATGTTAAGAGTCCATAACCAGAACACTCAAGAAATCTGGGGTAGTATTTAGAGACCAAGTAAAAGAACCATTGATATAGAAGAAGGCATCAAATTTATAACTAAAGGAATGCACAATCTTTACAGTGAAATAATATCATAAATTTTTCTAAACCTTAGAAATGTAACAGAAAGAAAAGTGCACAGTGCATTCAATCATCTCAATAGATTTAGGCAAAATCAAAAACATCCTCTACAAGATACATTACAATTAAAATGCCTAATATACCAGACTAAGGATACAATTATAAAAGGCAGAAGAGAAAAATAGCAGGTCACATTAAGAAGTAAACTAAATAGAATTTCTACTGATTTCTAAGGTTAGATGCTAAAAGCCAGGAGGGCTCGGAATAATATATTCCACACACTGAATGATAACAGTTGTCAAACAAGGTAGCCAAGCCCAGAAAAATCTAGCCTTAAGAATTAAAGTTAAAACCAAAATCTTTCATAAGTAGAAATTAACAGAATTCATGACTGATTGACCACTGAACCAGCACTCTGAATAATAATAATAATAATAATAATAATAATACTTAAAGGTATACTACATAAAAGGGAGAAAAAAAAACAAATGAATGAGGCTTCCTAGAATATCAATAACAACTAAGTAATTAATACCTAATTAAATATAGCAAACAAATAGAAATGGTAGTAAATAACAAACATTTGTTCATAAAAACATTGAATGCAAATAGTCTCAACTCCCCCAATTAAAAGGCAGATTGGGAGGCCAAGTGAGTGGCACATGCCTGTAATCCCAGCCACACGGGAGGCTGGGACAAAAGGATGGCAAATTCAAATCCAGCCACAACAATTCAATGAGACCCTCAGCAATGAAGTAGATCCTGAATCAAAATTTAAAAAGTAAAAAGACCTGGGGGTGTAGCTCAGTGATAAAATGTCCCTGGGGTCAATTTCTACTAGTCATCTGGTTTGGATACGAGGTCTCCCCCAAAAGTTCATGTGTGAGACAATGCAAAAGGTTCCAGGAGAAATGATAAGATTGTGAGAGTTTTAGCCCAATCAGTGAATTAATCCCTGAGGGGATTAACTGAGTGGTAACTGGAGGCCAGTGGGGTATGGCTGAAGGAAGTGGTTAATTTGAGACATGGCTCTGGGGTATATATTTTGTATCTTGAAAGTGGAATCTTTCCCTCTGCTTCTTGATCACATGATATGAGCTGCTTCCCTCTGCCACACACTCTGCCATGATGTTCAGCCTCATCTTGAGCCTCAAGAAATGGAGCCAGCCTTCTATGGACTAAGACCTCTGAAACTGTGAGACTTCAAATAAACTTTGCCCCTCTACTTTTTCAGCTCCTTTAGTCACAGCAGCTGAAAAGCTGACTAAAACACCATCCCCAGAAAATGAAAGACAGAATTCATTGGAATAATGGGTTAAAAAACAACATCCAGCTATATGATTTTTGAAAAAGACTCAGACACAGACATCCACAGGCTGAAAGTAAAAAGATGCATTCTATGTAAACAACAATTTTTTTAAAAAGCAGTAGTAGTTATTCCCATATCTTACAAAGTGGAAGTATGCAGTAATTAATCAGAAGAGCCAAAGAAAGTTACTAAAGTTACTAAATATGGTTAAATGTTACTAAATATGGTTAAAGTTACTAAATATGGTTAAAAGTTACTAAATATGGTTAAATGGAATAATTCAACAGAAAGGCATGTGATAGTAAATATTTATGCCCAAATGTCAGTGCAGTTAATTACTTAAAAAATATTACTTTTTGATGTTAAAACCATGTGAAAACCCAATACAATACTGGGTGACTTCAACACATCCTTTCCACCAGTAGAAAGGTCATCCAGGCATAAGTCCAAAAATATATTTATAACCTAAATAATAATATAAATCAAAAATAGATCTAATAGACATCTACAAAATATTTCATCAAAAGCAACTAAATTATTATTCTTCTCAGAAATTCATAGAACTTTTTTCCAAACAGATCCTATTCTAGGTCATGATGTAAGTCTTAGCAAATACAAAGAAATAATTGACATAATTTCATGTGTCTTATAAGATAATGATGAAATGGAATTAGAAATCAACATCAAGAAAAATTATAGAAAACATATAAGTACATGGATATTGAAAAAACTCTTTAAAATAAGGAATGTATGATAGAAGAAATCAAGAAATTCTTAGAAACAAATGAGAACAGAGATATATATGCATATTTAATTTTCTGTGACAGTATGAAAGTAGATTTAAGAGGAATATTTGTAGGATTGAGTGCCTGTATTAAATTTAAAAAAAAAGAGAGAGAGAGAGAGAGAGAAAGATCCCAAATAGATAATCTAATGTTATACAACATGATCTCAGAACGGAAAGAACAAACTAATTCAAAAACAGAAGACAAGAAATAAAATCAAACCGAGAATCGATATAATTGAGAACAATTAAAACAGAAAAAATATACAAAGAATAAATGCAATAAAGAGATGTTTCTTTAAAAAGATAAACAACATTGATAAGTCCTTGGCCATATTAGCCAAAGAAAAAGCAAGAAGACTGTAATCAAGAAAATTAGATATTGAAATAGAGATATCAGCATAATAACTTCTGAAATCCAGAGGATTATTAGAAACTATTATGACTATTCATACTCTATCTGGAGTAATCTGGAAAATTGAGAAGGCATTGACAAATTTTTATATACACATGATGTGCCCAAATTGAACCAGGAAGGTGTAAAAAAAAAAAAAAAAAAAAAAAAAACTAAACAAACCAATATCAAGCAATGAGGTTCAAGTAGCAATTAAAAACCTTCAAACAAAGAAAAACCCAGGACCAGACAGATTCTCAGCTGAGTTCTATCAGGCATTTAAAGAAGAACTAATACTAGACTTCCTCAAATTATTACATGAAATAGAAATGGCGGGTATGCTCCCAAATACATTCTAAGAACCCAGAAATACCCTGATTGCAAAAGCAAACAAAGGCATATCAAGGGAAGAAAACTACAGACTAATGTCCCAGATGAACCTAGATGCAATCATCCTTAATAAAATATTATCAAAGAAATTCGAACTCTTCAAGAAGATAGTACACCATAATCAGGTGAGTTTTATCCCAGGGATGAAAGGTTTGCTCAACATGCAGAAATTGATAATGTAATTAACCACATAAATAGAGTTAAGGACAAGAGTCATACAATCATCTCAATAGATTTGGCAAAGGACTTTGATATAATCCAGCACCCATTCATGTTAAAAATGCTGGATAAACTAGGAATTAACCTCAATATTATAAAGTGTATATATGACAAAATCATATCCAATATGATATTGACTAGAGAAAACCTGAAAGCATTTTTTCTTAACTCGGAAACAAGACAAAGATGCCCACTTTCAACATTAATATTCAATAGAGTGTTTTTTTTTTTTAAAAAAAAAAAAACTCTAGCCAGGGCAATCAGGTAAGTTAAGAAATTAAAAAGATACAAATAGGAAAAAAAGAAGCCAAGATATCTCTGTTTGCCAATGACATGATCCTATGTCTAAAAGACCCAAAAAAACTCTATCAAACCTCTAAAGCAATAAAGAAATTGAGCAACATTGTAAGATGTAAGATCAACCTTCATAAACCAGAAGCTTATCTATACTTCCATAGTTATTCTGCTGAGAAAGAAATAAAAATATATATACCTTATTCATGATAACATTAAAACATAAAATAAAATACTTGGGAATTAAAACAAGGAGGAGAAAGACATCTATAATAGAAACTATATTGTGCTCACTTTGGCAGCACATATACTAAAATTGGAACAATACAGAGAAGATCAGCATTGCATCTGCACAAAGATGACACACAAATTCACGAAATGTTCCATATTTTTACAGTGGAAAGTACTGGATGATACTGATTCTGGAAAAAACACAAATATATTATTCCATCTCCACATAGTAAAAAGCATTCTTGCACAGTATTTTGTACTTGTATTTAGTTTTATTAAAACGGTGGGGTGAAAAAAAAAAACTATAGAATACCAAAGAAAGAAACTAAAGATGAAGAAAACCTCACACTTATTATTAGATAGGCAGAATTAATATCATCAAAATGGCCATGCTATCAAAAGCATTATACTGATTCAAGGCAATCTTCATCAAACACCAATTATATTCTTTACAGTACTAGAAAAAGCAGTCCTAAAATTCATTTGGAAGAATAAAGGATCCGGAATATCCAAAGCAGTCTTGAGCAAGAAGAGCAATGCTGGAGGCATCACAATACCTAAACTCAAATTATACTGCAGAGCTTTAATAAAAAACAAACAAACAAACAACAGCATGGTTTTGGCAACAAAATAGACATGAAGTAGACATGAAGGCCAGTGGGATAGAACAGAAGTCACAGAAACCATCTCACATAGTTAGTTATCTAATGTTTGATGACAAAGATGCTAAAAGTACAGATTGGAAGAAAGATGGCTTTTTTAGCCAATGGTGCTGGAAAAATCCATAAGTAGAAGAATTAAACTAGATCTTTATCTCTCACTCTGCACAAAAGTCAAATCAATATGACTCAAATACTTAGAAATGAAACCAGAAACTTTGTAACTGTAAACCTAGGGTCAACACTCCAACATATTGGTGCTGGCACCAGCTTCCTTAACAAGACCCCTAAAGTTCAATAAATACGCCAATAATTAACAAATGGGACCACAGCAAATTAACAAGGCTTGTTTCACCTTCATTGAATGCCCAGTATCACCTACCATCTTTATTTCTTTTTCTTCTTTCAAATAACTTGCCATTATCACTCACTTTGTAGAAATCTAAACAAGACTAGGCTAATATAGAAGTCTTGGAAGCATGGGTTTTGGACTTCCAGTTGTATGATATAAGAAATGGCCTGTTCTGGTAGATAATCCAGTGCAGGCAGTATTTGATGTGATGGAAGTGTACTTCCTATAAGAAATAAAATAAAATAATTATTTTATTATAAAATAATAAATAATAAAAATAACGTTATTTATTATTTTATAATAACTAAAATCACTACATATTTGTTTAGTTAATAAATGGTTATCATCAACACCATTAAAATTACTAAAGTAGACTTCATTGAAGAAATGGTGTCATGTAAGAATCTTGAACTATTTTTGAAGATCTTCTTTAAAGAAAAGTCAAGTTGGAAGCTTTGTGTAACAGCTGGCATTTTCTGTGTAACAAACCACATTTTGGGTTTTAAAAATAAATTTTGAATTTTCTCACAATTCTGTGGGTCAACACTTTAGTCTGAGCTAGTTCAACTGAGAAGTTCTTCTGGTCTGATCTGAGCTCACTCATGCAATTGGTCATGTATCACAAGCCTCAGAGTTGGTTTTTCTTTGATGTCTTCAGCTGCAGTGGTTCAACTGTACTCCATATGGTCTGTCATCCTCTAGCCTGCTGGACTTAACTTGTTCTCTTGGAAACATCAGGTTTCTAAGAGAGCAAGAGTGGAAAACACACAAGATCTTTTGGTGGGCAGGATACAAAATTTATATGATATCCAATTAATGGAAAACTATTGGTTAACATAGGTCACAGGTCCAAATATGATTCAAGAAGCAGAGAAACTAAAAACAAAAAAAGAAAGAAAGAAAGAAAGAAAGAAAGAAAGAAAGAAAGAAAGAAAGAAAGAAAGAAAGAACTGAATCAAATGTAGGGTTTGAATAGAGGAAAGCCTAAAGAATCATGATCATTTGTATATTGCAAACTACTGCAGGCTGCTAATTGATTCGGCAAATATTCAAGGTTATGTATACAGGAATGTTGTTTATAGGTTTGAGGATCACAGAATGTTGCAGATTAGTTACATGAAAATAGTCTTATTCTTCAGAGTTAGGTAATATTGGTTTATAGAATCTTGTTATGAGAATTTAAGATGTAAATGTAGGTAAAGATAATCTTTCTCAAACTCTTCGTTTCACAGATAACAAATATTTGATGCAGCAATGTGAAGTGAATTTTTCAAGATCTTAAATTCATCACATATGTGAAGATGGGATTGAAACTTTACTCATATGTTTATTAGACCAGGTCCTTGAATATCAAGGAAAAATCATTTTGATTTATCTGGAGGACTTAGAAGATTTCTTTATAAGTTAGAGGTCTATTTGTGTGTGTGTGTGTGTGTGTGTGTGTGTGTGTGTGTGTAAGGTATAAGCATGCACACACTACACACACTGTGTGTACACCCTCACAATAGAAAAAGGAGGTGTGAGAGTGACATTTTGCATAGCCTTTTTTTCCAATTTTTTAATTTGTCTCACCTCCTAATTTCTATCATACCCTGAGCAGAAATTATTCCCAGAGCTAATTCATACATATACTGTTTAACACATGCCATCTGCTTCTGAAACCTGTGGCTACATACAACAAGTGTACTGTTAGATAAGTAGTTTCTGATATCAGCGTAGAATAAATGAAACTACTGCCCTTCTTCAGGAAAAATAAAAACATTTATCTTTTCAAAGTCATTTCCTCCTGCTTATGAAATACATACTATATATCCCCTTAACATAACCACATCAATGTTTTCTCTCAGTACCTACTGATAGCAAAGAATGATGCTGAATGACATTTAATTGATGGTGTTTTAAAATGTTCTAAATTAGGGAAAATAGTTACAAAATTATTTTCAAGGATATTAAAAACTAATAGTAGTTTGTAAAATACAAGATTACTGAGTCAAACAGCCATGGTTTTCAAATAGCATTTTATAAATTTAAAATTTATAATCATAAACTAATTTGACATTTCAGAGCTCCAGTTTCCTCATCTTTAAAAAGAAGGGGATAGATAATAACAAGTTAAACATCAAATATTGATGAATGCATGTAAAACATTGAATGCATCCCTTGGAGCTAAGTGAATAATAAATGCTAGCCAATTACATTGTCACACAATTAAAAGGGAAATTCAGTAAAGATATTATAATAAAATCACCATAGCTCCTAAAATTCACAAATTAATGTTTGAATTTTAATAAGGATGAATATTAAATATCAGAAGTCATCCAAAAATGTGGATCAACACAAAAAATACAACTTCCTGTTATTGTGTTAGGTGTGTAGTAGGTATTGTACCATAGGGTTTATGTGTACTATTTATAACAAATCATGTTTATTGTATCTATTTTGTAGAGAGGAAAACCCAGACCTACAGAAGTTAGGAAAAAATGCCTGTAGCCTTAGGACTAAGAAGTGGGAGAACTGGGATTTTAGTCCAGCTGTATCTAACTTCAAAGCCTTTGATTTTAAAGAAGATTGTAAATTTATCATTGGTTTTCATTTATCCACATTGCTTCCTGTCATATTCAATCTAGATAAGCAATCAGAACATGGTCCTTGGTCTGGACTTCCACATTTTGCTTCAGTTACAGTATATAATGTCCAGTAAAAAGGGTTTGTTGAGTACCCTGCCTAAATTGACAGTGGAATGCAAAAGGTTAAAATATGTGGGCTTTTGTAATTTTTCCTAAAGCAGAGACCAGATAGAGAAACTGGGACTCAGACAGTGCTGATGAGTTAAGTAGTAATGAAAAATGTC
The DNA here is from genome assembly GCF_048772815.1 of Callospermophilus lateralis. NCBI lineage: Eukaryota > Metazoa > Chordata > Mammalia > Rodentia > Sciuridae > Callospermophilus > Callospermophilus lateralis. The sequence continues at coordinate 16,327,874 of NC_135306.1, forward strand.
AGGGAGGTTCTAGAGACAAAGAGAATACTCTTTGGTTTGATGACCTAAATATCAAATTCCTTCATGACAGTTTATGAGTGAGTGATAGGAAAAGATATGTCAGCTGCACTGTCCAAGCAATAAAAACAAATTACCTTATTGTGGACAAAGGATTAGAATGGAAGACCCTATATGCTGCTTTCTGGAATTCTTACTCCAAGAAGATTTGCCTGTTTTACATTGCTATAGGAAATAATAATAATAATAATAATAATAGATTATTTCCACCTGTTTTTTTCTCAGGTGTATTTTTATCCCCTAATCTTCAAGAATGATGAATTCCAAAACTCATGACTTTGAGAAGATTAAACTTCACCTGTCAGAGCAGATGTGTATACATAGTATATACTCCCTAAAAACACGTGGCTTACGATAGAATTGTGTGTTAATTTAGGAAGAATCATGGACTCAAATTAGGAAGAGCTAATACCTTGTGAATAACAACTGACTTTAGCTTATCAATTTCTGTTTACTCATCTGTATTGGCTTAGAGATTTAGAGTGAGAAAGGAGATACAAGGATGATAAATTAACATGTATACTTTCTATATAAATCCTATGGCTATTTCTATATGTTCACATAGGTTATATTTTACTAGACAGAAGATTAAGATTATATCAAGGAATTCCACTCTTGGGTTTTATTTACTGATGGTCAAAGAAGTCTCTGGCCCCAGAGTCCATCTGATAGAACTTCAGTACTTTGCAGTTGCCACCTACCTCTGAAGGGGGCTCTGCTACCTTTACTTTCAGGATTCTTTACAAAGAAAAGTAGAAGTTAACAGGACATTGCAACTTCTCAGTCACCCAAGCCAATGTCATATTTGCATTTTCCTCTTCTCAATGTCACACCCAAGGAATCACATCCTCACTACTCCAAGAATCTCTACATCTGTCTTGTCTTCCTCCATCCTAATCCTAGTCCCCTTGGCTTTTCACAAGGATCTTCAAACTTGTCTTTAGATCTCTCAGTCTCATTGCTTTGGCTTGTCACTTCCTCACATTGCAAATGTGATCACTTCCTCACATTGCAAGTGATCATTAAAGAGAATTTGAAGAATATCATGATCACAGAGGTCATGGAAACTCTGGCTTAGTATCCTTACAGATTCCCTGTGCCTTTAAGACACAGCACCAAATTCCTAGACATCCTTGTCAAACCCTACATAGGCTGACCACTTCTCCTTTCATCACTCCACCTCTCCCCGAGTCCTGTGCTCTGGCTCCTCTGAGCTCCCTACTCTATGAACTGCCCATGATACTGCTGCTGATCATGTTGTTCTTCTCCTAAAACCTTTACTGTTATCCTCTTACACCTTCAGGTCCCAGAGCAAATGTCACTTCTTGGTGTGATTCACTGAGCCATAGAGCAATAGAAAAACCTCTATATAATCTCTTAAATCTTCCCACACTTAGATCCATTTTAAGTTAATATTTTTAATATTAATTTAATATGGTGGCAGTTAGGAATCTATTTTGACTCTTTTGTATATGTATACCCACTTTTCCCAGCACCATTTATTGAAAGTTCTGTGCTTTCTCCAAAGTGTGCTCTTAGCATCTCTGTCGAAGACCTGGTAGTCTGAGATGAGTGAAGGAACATCACTTTTCCTATCCCTGGTTTTCCTTGCTCTCAAAAATTGAATGAATAAGTTTATATGAATAATACTCAATGACAAATTTTTCTGTTCTCTCCCTTACCAGTGAATCATGGGATATATTTAAGTACAGACCAAGCTGGTAATTAAGCATACAAAAAATATATATTTTTGGCTCTGGTGGCTAAGCTGAGAGATAAGGCCTCAGTGATGAGCAGAAAAGATGTGAAAGGGGCCCTTCTATTTGCCTTCCTTGACCTCACGCTTTATGTCTGGACTCTCAGGTTTGAGACCTGAAAAGATCTGGCAGCTTAGAAAGATGTAAGTCTGTGAGGCAATTTATAAGACTGTAGATAGCTAGAGTTGGTTTAATTGAAAGATATAATTACCAGGTGTTGAAGGCAAAGGGGTTCATTAACTCACCAGACACTCTGTTGACTGAACTGTCCTCATTTTAATTTTTCATGACACATCAAGCAGGGGGACACCTGTGGGTCAGGAGAATTGACCAATTCTGGACTTTCAGGCACTTCAAACTCAACCCCGAGGGCAGACAATCTTTCAGAAGTGGAATGCTAAGTTGTTTTCTCCTGTTTTAAAACTCCTTGTTATAAAACTGTAATAAACCTCCATTGCTCCCTGAGGCTCCATAAAGACCTTGATAATCTGGCCTTTGTCTGCTCCTTCTCCTCAGACGTCTATACCCCTCCCCTTCCCTGTACTTTTTGCTTGATATACTTTGAATTGATAAGAACACTAGTAATTATTATTGCTATAATGATAATTTAATTATGACTACTGCTACTAATATTTGCTGAACTGTTCCTATGTACAAAACACTGCTATACCATGTCATATACATTAGCTCATTAAGTCCTCCTGAACATAAAACCTACC